>NC_068453.1:12979757-13169757 GCF_023373465.1 Oncorhynchus keta
GGGAGGCAGAAGCAGGCGCGTAAACATTCATTCAAACAGCACTTTCGTGCGTTTTGCCAGCAGCACTTCGTTGTGCGTCAAGCATTGCGCTGTTTATGATTTCAAGTATATCAACTCCCGAGATGAGGCTGGTGTAACCGAAGTGAAATGGCTGGCTAGTTAGTGCGCGCTAATAGCATTTCAAACGTCATTCGCTCGCTCTGAGACTTGGAGTGGTTGTTTCCCATGCTCTGCATGGGTAACACTGCTTCGAGGGTGGCTGTTGTTGTTGTGTTCCTGGTTCGAGCGAGGAGAGGGACAGAAGCTATACTGTTACACTGGCAATACGAAAGTGCCTATAAGAACATCCAATTGCCAAAGGTATATGAAACACAAATGATATAGAGAGAAATAGTCCAATAATTCCTATAATAACTACAACCTAAAACTTCTTACCTGGGAATATTGAAGACTCATGTTAAAAGGAACCACCAGCTTTCATATGTTCTCATGTTCTGAGCAAGGAACTTAAACATTAGCTTTCTTACATGGCAAATATTTCACTTTTACATTCTTCTCCAACACTTTGTTTTTGCATTATTTAAACCAAATTGAACATGTTTCATTATTTATTTGAGGCTAAATTGATTTTATTGATGTATTATATTAAGTTAAATAAGTGTTCATTCAGTATTGTTGTAATTGTCATTATTACAAATAAATGTAAAAAAATCGGCATCAGCTTTTTTTGGTCCTCCAATAATCGGTATCGGCGTTGATAAATCATAATCGGTCGACCTCTAACACAGACGCAATGACAGACACACCACACTCTCCGTATTAAAGCCAACTCCCACGCAGTATCAGTAGACAGTTAGAGCCAATCCAGTTTGAAGGTACACAGTTGATTATAGCGTGACCTGGACTGCAGTAAACAGTCTCCGTGTGAAGCACAACAGTCTTGTCTGCTGTGGATCTGTGTCCAGTGCTGTCTGTTTTCACAATGATTCTTTAAACTGACCTATCAGTTTGTCCGTTCCTGTGACGCAGCTCCAGACAAGCATGACAGACTGGACAAATGGATGTCATATCATGCTTTAAAAGCTTGGTTGGCGACATGAAGAAAAACTGACAGATATGAATTAGTGACCACAAAAATAGAGAGAGAGGGGAGGGGGGGGGGCTTAACAGCTGAAGTTACCATGACAGTGTTCTCACATGGATAGGAAGTAGATTAGTCTGTTTCCTGCGGCCTGTGGTGACTTCCTGTGGATCAGAGGGAGGGCCTCTTATCTAGGGAGGGGCAGTAAATCACTGGCTAACCACAGACCACAAAACCACATGTCAGCGACAACAAATCAGCTGGCCCTGAATGTGTTGGCATTCAGTGAAGGGTCGGGGAGGTACTCAGATCCAGACTTATTGCAGAGAAGAAACTCATGTCCGTGGGGCATAGCGTTTGGCCAGAGCAAGGAGTCTGGGTAGACAGGCAAGTATGTCAGACCACAACACAAAACAGAGGGGCTAACTGACCACAGGCCATGTAATATCAGCCGCAACACAGAGAGACCTGACTGCCCAATAAGGAGATCTAGGCGTACTCATACTAACAACTAGACCATCAGAGCTTTACCAAAACAGGCTCTCTCTCAAATTTGGACCTCGAAGCCAGTTCCACTGCATTTTCCACCTCATTCTTCAACTCTTATCAAGGACTGATTTAGACCTGGGACAACAGGTGGGTGCGATTCATTATCAGGTAGAAAACAAAACCAGTAGTAGTCCGGACCTCGCAGTGTAGGATTTGAATACCCCTTCAACCAACTGGCTCTTCAGCCACAGTGAATCTGCTGAGTGGGTCAACATCTGTCTCCTGGTACCAGTCTAACCCAAAGAGGCTGTCAGAGTTGATCTAATGAAAAGAACCAAAGGACATAATGTCCATGAAAACGAGAGTGAATGTAACTCCTCCATTTATATATGTTCTCCATTTGCCTGTCCCTCCCATGAGACATTATCCTTCCACTTCTGCTGTTTATCGTCTCAAAGGTTGACCATTTTCTATTTTACATTTTTGAAATGTATTTAACATTTCAAATCAGTTATGAATACATTCTTATTTACAATGAAGGCCTACCAAAAGGCCTCCTGCGGGGATGGGAGTTGGGATTAAAAATAAAAATATAGGACAAAACACATATCACAACAAGAGAGACACCACTACATAAAGAGACAACATAGCAAGGCAGCAACACAGCATGACAACAACATGGTAGCAGCACAACATGGTAGCAGCACAAAACATGGTACAAACATTATTGGGCACAGTCAACAGCACAAAGGGCAAGAAGGTAGAGACAACAATACATCACGCGAAGCAGCTACAACTGTCAGTAAGTGTGTCTGTGGTTGAGTCTTTGAAAGAAGAGGTGTTTTTGCAGCTCGTTCCAGTCTCTAGCTGCAGTGAACTGAAAAGAGGAGCGACCCAGGGATGTGTGAGCTTAGGGGACCTTAAACAAGATGTGACTGGCAGAATGGGTGTTGTATGTGGAGGATGAGGGCTGCAGTAGATATCTCAGATAGGGGGGAGTGAGTCCTAAGAGGATTTTATAAATAAGCGTCAACCAGTGGGTCTTGCGACGGGTATACAGAGATGACCAGCTTACAGAGGAGTATAGAGTGCAGTGATGTGTAATAAGGAGCATTGGTGGCAAATCTGATGGCGGAATGGTAAAGAATATCTAGCAGCTCGAGAGCACCCTTACCTGACCATCTATAAATTATGTCTCCGTAATCTAGCATGGGTAGGATGGTCATCTGAATCAGGGTTAGTTAGGACGCTGGGGTGAAAGAGGAGCGATTACGATAGAGGAAACCAAGTCTAGATTTAACCTTTGCCTGCAGCTTTGATATGTGCTGAGAAAAGGACAGTGTACCATCAAGCCATACTCCCAAGTACGAGGTGACTACCTCAAGCTCTAAACCTTCCGAGGTACTAATCACACCGGTAGGGAGGGGCCATTCTTCTTATCAAACCACATGACCTTTGTTTTGGATGTTTTCAGAACAAGGTTAAGGGCAGAGGAAGCTTGTTGGACACTAAGAACATTTTGTTGTAGAGTGTTTAACCTGTTTAGTGTAGGGGGCAGTATTTTGATGTTTGGATGAAAAACGCACCCAAATGAAACCTATTTCTCAGGCCCAGAATCTAGAATATGCATATAATACTGTCAGATTAGGATAGAAAAACACTCTAAAGTGTTTCCAAAACGGTCAATATATTGTCTGTGAATATAACAGAACTGATATTGCAGGTGAAAACCTGAGCAAAATCCAACACGGAAGTGCCTAAGAAACAAATCTCTCTGTTCCATTGCATGCCTTCCCTCCATTTAAAGGGATATCAACCAGATTCCTTTCTCTATGGCTTCCACATGATGTGAACAGTCTTTAGACATAGTTTCAGGCTTTTATTCTGAAAAATTTGCGAGAACGATCACATCGCGTCAGTGGATGGCTGGGTGCTAGCAGAGTTTTGCATGCATAGCTTGGAGCAGACATTTTCTCTCTCTCCTATTGAAAAAGCTACGGTCCGGTTGAAATATTATCGATTATTTATTGTAAAAACAACCTGAGGATTGATTATAAAAAACGTTTGACATGTTTCTACGAACTTTACGGATACTATTTGGAATTTTCGTCTGCCCCGTCATGACCACTCGAGCCTGTGAATTTCTGAACAAAACGCGCCAACCAAATAGAGGTATTTTGGATATAAAAAATAATCTTTATGGAACAAAAGGAAAATTTATTGTGGAACTGGGAGTTTCGTGAGTGGAAACATCCGAAGATCCTCAAAGGTAAGCGATTAATTGTATTGCTTTTCTGACTTTCGTGACCAATCTACTTTGCTGCTAGCTGTTTGTAATGTTTTGTCTGCTGAGAGAGATGTCCTAACATAAACGCTTGGATAGCTTTTGCTGTAAAGCTTTTTGAAAATATGACACACCAGGTGGATTAACAAAAGCTGTGTTTTGCTATATTGCACTTGTGATTTCATGAAAATTAAATATTTTTAGTAATTTAATTTGAATTTGGCGCTCTGCAATTCAGCGGATGTTGACGAAAATGATCCCGCTAACAGGATGGGTGCGCCAAGAAGTTAACATAAAATCCAGGGAGAGGCCAGCTGTATGAGACTATCATCTGCATATAAATGGATGAGAGAGCTTCCTACTGCCTGAGCTATGTTGTTGATGTATATTGAGAAGAGTGGGGCCTAGGATCGAGCCTTGGGGTACTTCCTTGGCGACAGGCAGTGGCTGAGACAGCAGATGTTCTGACTTTATACAATGCACTCTTTGAGAGAGGTAGTTAGCAAACCAGGCCAAAGACCCCTCAGAGACACCAATACTCCTTAGCCGGCTCACAAGAATGGAATGGTCTACCATACCAAAAGCTTTGGACATGTCAATAAAAATAGCAACACAACATTGATTAGAATCAAGAGCAATGGTGACATCATTTAGGACCTTGAAGGTTGTAGTGACACATCCAGAACCTGAACAGAAACCAGACTGCATACCAGAGAGAATACTATCAAGAAAGCCAGTCCGAAAAACGTGTCAATAATCAACTAACACTTTTGATAAACAGGGCAAAATAGAAATTGGCCTATAACAGTTAGAATCAGCTTGATCTCACACTTGAAATAAAGGATGCAACATGGTTGCCTTCCAAGCAATGGGAACCTACCCAGAGAGGAGAGACAGGTTAATAACGTTCAAAGATAGGCTTGGTGATGACAGGGGGAGCAGCCTTAAAGAAGAAAGGGTCAAAACCATCTGACCCAAATGTTTTTTGGGGGTGAAGTTTAAGGAGCTCCTTTAGCACCTCGGACTCAGTGACCTCCAGAGGGGAGAAACTTTGTAGCGCGGCAGGGGGAAAAAAGAGTTAGGAGCATCGGGGCTAGTCACATTAGAAGGGGTGGGAGATGAGGAAACGTTGGACGGGCAAGGAGGCATGGCTGAGTCAAATTGGAATCCTGACTTAATGAAGTGGTGATTAAAGAGCTCAACCATGTGCACCTTGTAAGTAACAACCACATCATCAACATTAAGGGACATGGGCAGCAGTGAGGGTTTATTCTCCAGATATTTAACCGTTTTTCAGAACTTCTTGGTGTTAGACCAACAGTGAGAGAACTGTTCCTTAGAGTAACGAACTCAGATAGCCTGAGTGCACTTATTTGTGACTCACCACATGGATTCGTTCTCATGTAGCAAAATTTGAAATGGCTTTTTTCTTACATTGGATAAAAGTAGAGACTCAGAGTTACAAAATGGTATAACATACACTGCATTTGAGGAACAGTGGGAAAGTAATTCTGCTTTGAAAGATGATCAACTTGTAAACTCACCTTTTGAGAAAATGGCCTTTGAATGTTTTGATATCGAGTGAAGAGCTCTTCTTTGTCTCCACCCATTGAGCATCATTCACACCCTCTTAACCTCTTGAAACTAGGGGGCACCATTTTTATTTTTGGAAAAATAACGTTCCCAAAGTAAACCGCCTATTTCTCAGGACCAGATGCTAGAATATGCATATAATTGACAGCTTAGGATATAAAACACTCTAAAGTTTCCAAAACTGTCAAAATATTGTCTGTGAGTATAACAGAACTGATATTTTAGGCGAAACCCTGAGGTAAATCCAATCAGGAAGTGCCTCTTATTTTGAAACCGTTGTCTTCCTATGCACCCCTATTGGCAATTGAAAGGGATATCAACCAGATTCCTTTTTCTACGTATTCCCTAAGGTGTCTACAGCATTTTGACATAGTTTCACGCCTTTATGTTGAAGAATGAGCGTAAACGACTACATTGCGTACATGGCCAGCTGAGGGCTCTCAGAGTGATTCTTGCGCAAAAGACAGAGATAGTCATTTTTCCTCTCGCTCCTACTGAAAAGCCAATTGTCACGGTTGATATATTATCGAATAGATATTTGAAAAACACCTTGAGGTTTGATTATAAAAAACGTTTGCCATGTTTAGTTCGATATTATGGTTAATAATTTTGATTTTTTTTTTGTCGTGACCGCTATTTCCGGTGGATTTCTCAACATAACGTGACCAACAGAGGTATTTTGGGTATAAAAATAAATCTTTATGGAACAAAAGGAACAATAAAAATAAAAATAGTGCCCCCTATTTCAAGAGGTTAACCTGTTAGTCCACTAGGGGCATTATTTCATTTTTGGATAAAAAGACGTGCCCGTTTTAAGCGCAATATTTTGTCACGAAAAGATGCTCGACTATGCTTGGAATTGATAGTTTTGGAAAGAAGACACTGACGTTTCCAGAACTGCAAAGATTTTCACTGTGAGTGCCGTTGAACAAAAGCTTCAGGCAAAACCAAGATGTTTGAGCGCCCAGGAAATGAACAGGATTTCTGAAGCTACGTTTTCCATGATCGCCTTATATGGCTGTGAATGCGACAGGAATGAACGGACACTTTCTATCGTTTCCCCAAGGTGTCTGCAGCATTGTGACGTATTTGTAGGCATATCATTGGAAGATTGACCATAAGAGACTACAATTGCCAAGTGTCCCGCACGGTGTCTGCGTTGAAATTGGTGCGCAAAAGTCAGCTACCAGTATTTTTCCATCCGAATCAGAGAAGAATGCAGGCTTCCAGGGACGGCATTTCAATGAAGAGATATATGACAAAACACCTTGAGGATTGATTCAAACAACGTTTTCCATGTTTCAGTCGATATTATGGAGTTAGTTCGGAAAAAAGTTTGACGTGTAGGTGACTGAATTTTCGGTTAGTTTCGGTAGCCAAATGCATAGTAACAAAACGGAACGTTGTGTCCTACACAAGAATCTTTCAGGAAAAACTGGACATCTGCTATGTAACTGAGAGTCTCCTCATTGAAACATCTGAAGTTCTTCAAAGGTAAATTATTTTATTTGATCCCTTTGCTGGTTTTTGTGAATATTTGCCTGAAAGAGAGTCAGTCAGATCACGGTCGAACCAGGGGCTGAACCTGTTTTTAATTCTCATTTTCTTTATGGAGGCGTGTTTGTTAACAATACCACTGAAAATATAGAAAAAGAAGCTCCAAGCATCTTCGACAGAGGGGATCAAGCTGATTCTATACCAATTTACAGAGGCCAGGTCATGATTGAAGTCTTACTCATTAAAAGAGTTTCACCAAGCGTCTATGACAAATCAGGACAGGCCGTTTCACTGAGCAGTCATTACAAACACAGGCTATAAAACAGTGATCACAAAGGTCATTACAGAAATAACACCAGACGGGATTATTTGTGAGGATAGCATCAAGGAGAGTAGCCTTTGCTGGCTGTTTGGAGTCATACCTTGTAGGATTGGTAAAGAATCTGAGAAAGATTTAGGGAGTCCCATTGCTTTAGGACTTGGTCAGGTGGTTTAATCATGTCCCAGTTTAGGTCACTTAGCAGTACAAGTTCAGACTTAGGGCATTTAGAGTACAGGCCGGTGCCGATGGTGGACGATAACACCTAGCAACAGTCAACAAAGAGCTATTTGAAAGTGTAATGCTTAAAACCAGACAACCGAGCACTGAAGGTGTTCCTTGGTAAAGATTGCCACTCCACCACCTTTGGAAGATCCGTCTTGCCGAAAAATGTTATAACCAGAAAGGTTAACATCAGTGTTCAACCATGTCTCAGTAATGACCAACACATCTGGATTTGAGCTGTGAACCCACACTTTCAATTGATACATTTGAGGTAATAAGCTTCTAGTGTTAACGTGCAGAAAACCCAGGCTTTTACGAGCAGACACCAGTGAAGCAGATATCCGAGCACAAGTTAGAATTGGGTCTAGCAACAGTAGATGAGCCAGGGAGTACATGCACATTTCCAGATATCATCAGCAGTAAAACAACCAGGGCACGGCAGAGGACAGGAAGAGCTCTGAAGTGTTGATTTATGACATTTGAATGTACATTAGATGGCAACAAAATCACATTGTACAGCAATTACATCAAGTAACATGAATACAAAGCCGGCGAGAGGTGGTTAGAATGGGAGGCCAAGAGTCTGTGTAACCAATATAGAGTCAGAGTCCCATGGGTGGGAACAACAGCCCATGGTTGGGTAAACCGTGGCATCTCTATTACCTATATTATGACGCATTACACTATTATTATAATGATAATAACAGGCCATCATATAATGGCACCATTATTATGATCTAATACCCTATTATTGGACTGATCCCTTAGCCTTATGTCTTTGTGTGAGAGTGTGAGCATGTGTGTGTTTGTCCTGAGTGGGAGAAAAGCTGCCCTACAGCCACATAGGTTCTCATGAGACGCTACACAAGGTCAGTCCTCCACCATTCCTCCAGACTCCTCCTTTGAAGCCTCTTCCTAATCTAATAGAGCCACAACTGGGAATTTAGATTCATTCTGCTTTTCAGTTACCACTTACACCAGAGAATATCTGTATTGACAAGGATTAGAGTTGGGTGATAAATTGGGCTAATGATCCGATCCCCATGTTGCTTTTGGTGCAGTGAGGTCATTATCAAATGTTTCTGAGCAGTGTTCAATCCTCCCAATGCTGCAGACTGATCGTAGAGGTAAAACAACAGTCTGCTCCTCTTTGCAGTAACACCACCAGACAAAGCAATGCAGAGCTCTTCTCGCTGTGTACCATAGAAATACATCGGATGAAACAACTAGACCTACAGTGCCTTGCGAAAGTATTCGGCCCCCTTGAACTTTGCGACCTTTTGCCACATTTCAGGCTTCAAACAAAGATATAAAACTGTATTTTTTTGTGAAGAATCAACAACAAGTGGGACACAATCATGAAGTGGAACAACATTAAAACTTTTTTAACAAATCAAAAACTGAAAAATTGGGCGTGCAAAATTATTCAGCCCCTTTACTTTCAGTGCAGCAAACTCTCTCCAGAAGTTCAGTGAGGATCTCTGAATGATCCAATGTTGACCTAAATGACTAATGATGATAAATACAATCCACCTGTGTGTAAACAAGTCTCCGTATAAATGCACCTGCACTGTGATAGTCTCAGAGGTCCGTTAAAAGCGCAGAGAGCATCATGAAGAACAAGGAACACACCAGGCAGGTCCGAGATACTGTTGTGAAGAAGTTTAAAGCCGGATTTGGATACAAAAAGATTTCCCAAGCTTTAAACATCCCAAGGAGCACTGTGCAAGCGATAATATTGAAATGGAGGGAGTATCAGACCACTGCAAATCTACCAAGACCTGGCCGTCCCTCTAAACTTTCAGCTCATACAAGGAGAAGACTGATCAGAGATGCAGCCAAGAGGCCCATGATCACTCTGGATGAACTGCAGAGATCTACAGCTGAGGTGGGAGACTCTGTCCATAGGACAACAATCAGTCGTATATTGCACAAATCTGGCCTTTATGGAAGAGTGGCAAGAAGAAAGCCATTTCTTAAATATATCCATAAAAAGTGTCGTTTAAAGTTTGCCACAAGCCACCTGGGAGACAAACCAAACATGTGGAAGAAGGTGCTCTGGTCAGATGAAACCAAAATTGAACTTTTTGGCAACAATGCAAAACGTTATGTTTGGCGTAAAAGCAACACAGCTCATCACCCTGAACACACATCCCCACTGTCAAACATGGTGGTGGCAGCATCATGGTTTGGGCCTGCTTTTCTTCAGCAGGGACAGGGAAGATGGTTAAAATTGATGGGAAGATGGATGGAGCCAAATACAGGACCATTCTGGAAGAAAACCTGATGGAGTCTGCAAAAGACCTGAGACTGGGATGGAGATTTGTCTTCCAACAAGACAATGATCCAAAACATAAAGCAAAATCAACAATGGAATGGTTCAAAAATAAACATATCCAGGTGTTAGAATGGCCAAGTCAAAGTCCAGACCTGAATCCAATCGAGAATCTGTGGAAAGAACTGAAAACTGCTGTTCACAAATGCTCTCCATCCAACCTCACTGAGCTCGAGCTGTTTTGCAAGGAGGAATGGGAAAAAATTCAGTCTCTCGATGTGAAAAACTGATAGAGACATACCCCAAGCGACCCCAAGCGACTTACAGCTGTAATCACAGCAAAAGGTGGCGCTACAAAGTATTAACTTAAGGGGGCTGAATAATTTTGCACGCCCAATTTTTCAGTTTTTGATTTGTTAAAGTTTGAAATATCCAATAAATGTCGTTCCACTTCATGATTGTGTCACACTTGTTGTTGATTCTTCACAAAAAAATACAGTTTTATATCTTTATGTTTGAAGCCTGAAATGTGGCAAAAGGTCGCAAAGTTCAAGGGGGCCGAATACTTTCGCAAGGCACTGTACATCAAAAAAACAGTCAAATAGTAAAGACTTCATCCTGAGATAAGAAGATTAAACAAAAACCCTCCAATAGCAGTGTTCACCTTCAGTTCACATCCTCATCTGTAGTCACGGGACCTTTAAAAACAGATCATGCCTCAGACTCACGCTCCTCTACTGAAACGCATGATTAAGACAGCAGCCTCGTGTGATCATGGCGGATCAGCGCTCGCAGCTCAACGAACAGGTCGGTAAGGTCTGGTTCTCCACAACAACTAAGGACTCAAACATTATCTTGTATTTGTTCAGTAGCAGATGACCTTCTGTTTGTGCAGATGAGAGATCACGGTACCCAAGTGTTTTCTTATCATCGCTCCTAAGAAATGAGTGTCTGTTGTCACAGAGAGATTAGAGAGGGAGAATGATTGAGTGGATCAAAGTGTATTAGAGGATATAATTCCCTAATTCAAAGAACGTAAAGCTATATTCTATAAAACAGTTTATTAGAATCAGGCAAAACATTTCAATTTCCAATAAGTCGCCGGAAAGAGCCGAGACTCGCATACTTTCCACATCACTGATACAAAACAAATGTTGCGATTTTAATAACACTATTAGCATTAGCATAGGACATATTCAATCAATCCTTATCCCAGTCTGCTGTTCCCACATGCTTCAAGAGGGCCAGCATTGTTCCTGTTCCCAAGAAAGCTAAGGTAACTACACTAAACGACTACCGCCCCGTAGCACTCAATTCAGACATCATGAAGTGCTTTGAGAGACTAGTCAAGGACCATATCACCTCCACCCTACCTGACACCCTAGACCCACTCCAATTTGCTTACCGCACCAATAGGTCCACAGACGAAGCAATCGCAACCACACTGCACACTGCCCTAACCCATCTGGACAAGAGGAATACCTATGTGAGAATGCTGTTCAACTACAACTCAGCATTTAACAACATAGTACCCTCCAAACTCGTCATCAACCTCGAGACCCTGGGTCTCGACCCCGGCCGGCCCCAGGTGGTAAGGTTAGGTAACAACATCTCCACCCCGCTGATCCTCAACACTGGGGCCCCACAAGGGTGCGTTCTGAGCCCTCTCCTGTACTCCCTGTTCACCCACGACTGCATGGCATGCACGCCTCCAACTCAATCATCAAGTTTGTGGACGACACTACAGTGGTAGGCTTGATTACCAACAACGACGAAACGGCCTACAAGGAGGTGGTGAAGGCCCTCGGAGTGTGGTGTCAGGAAAATAACATCACACTCAATGTCAATAAAACAAAGGAAATGATTGTGGACTTCAGGAAACAGCAGAGGGAACACCCCCCTATCCACATCGACGGGACATTAGTGGAGAGGGTAGTAAGTTTTATGTTCCTCGGCGTAGACATCACGGACAAACTGAATTGGTCCACCCACACAGACAGCGTTGTGAAGAAGGCACAGCAGCGCCTCTTCAGCCTCCTGAGGTTGTCGGCTTGTCATTCGGCTTGTCACCAAAAGCACTCACAAACTTCTACAGATGCACAATCGAGAGCATCCTGTCGGCTGTATCACCACCTGGTACGGCAACTGCTCCGCCCACAACCGCAAGGCTCTCCAGAGGGTAGTGAGGTCTGCACAACGCATCACCGGGGGCAAACTACCTGCCCTCCAGGACACCTACACCACCCGATGTCACAGGAAGGCCATAAAGATCATCAAGGACAACAACCACCCGAGCCACTGCCTGTTCACCCCGCTATCATCCAGAAGGCGAGGTCAGTACAGGTGCATCAAAGCAAGGACCGAGAGACTGAAAAACAGCTTCTATCCCAAGGCCATCAGACTGTTAAACAGCCACCACTAACATTGAGTGGCTGCTGCCAACATACTGAATCAACTCCAGCCACTTTAATAATGGAAATTGATGGGAAAAAATGTATCACTAGCCACTTTAAACAATGCCACTTAATATGTTTACATACTCTACATTACTCATCTCATATGTATATGTATATAATGTACTCTATATCATCTACTGCATCTTGTCATCTTTATGTAATACATGTATCACTTGCCACTTTAAACTATTCCACTTTATGTTTATATACCCTACATTACTCATCTCATATGTATATACTGTACTCTATACCATCTACTGCATATTGCCTATGCCGTTCTGTACCATCACTCATTCATATACCTTTATGTACATATTCTTTATCCCTTTACACTTGTGTGTATAAGGTAGTAGTTGTGGAATTGTTAGGTTAGATTACACGTTGGTTATTACTGCATTGTCAGAACAAGAAGCACAAGCATTTCGCTACACTCGCATTAACATCTACTAACCATGTGTATATGACAAATCAAATTTGATTTGATAAGAGTATTTGTTTCCACATGGTCAGACAAGTTGTCCTGATCCTAGCCTGGCTCTACAATAGGTTATCCTAAACGGGAGTCCCTGGGGCCAATCCTCCTCTGAGTACAGAATGTAAACATGTATCTGGCACTGGCTCACATCCCTCCATGTCTGGTCACTAGTAAGTAAACAAGACTTTGGCTGCATTTACACAAGCAGCCCAATTCTGATCTTTTTTTCACTAATTGGTATTTTGACCAATCAGATCGGCTCTGGAAAAAATCTGATGTGAATAGATCTGATGTGATTGGTCAAAATACCAATTAGTGGAAAGAAAAGCTGAATTGGGCTGCCTGTGTCAATACAGCCTTCGTGTCCTGACGGACAGCAGTACTCAGGACATTACATGTGCAGTGGGGACAGTGCAGAGGGGACACGTCAATGAAATTGGACATGATCACTGGAAGGTAGCGAGGTGAACAGACTAAATTATTGAGCAAAGTATGCAAACAAACCAACGCACACAGGTATTTATTTTATTTCACCTTTATTTGACCAGTTAGGCTAGTTGAGAACAAGTTCTCATTTACAACTGCGACCTGGCCAAGATAAAGCAAAGCAGTGCGACACAAACAACAGAGTTACACATGGAATAAACAAACGTACAGTCAATAACACAATAGAAAATTCTATATACAGTGTGAGCAAATAAGGTAAGATTTGGGAGGTAAGGCAATAAATAGGCCATGGGGGTGAAGTAATTACAATTTACACTGGAATGATAGATGTGCAGAAGATGAATGTGCAAGTAGAGATACTGGGGTGCAAAAGAGAAAAAAATAATTACTACAATATGGGGATGAGGTAGTGGTATGGGCTATTTACAGATGGGCTATTTACAGATGGGCTATGTACAGGTTCAATGATCTGATCTGTAAGCTGCTCTGACAGCTGATGCGTAAAGTTAGTGAGGGAGATATGAGTCTCCAGCTTCAGTGATTTTTGCAATTTGTTCCTGTCACTGGCAGCAGAGAACTGGAAGGAAAGGCAGCCAAAGGGGGAATTGGCTTTGGGGCTGACCAGTGAAATATACCTGCTGGAGCGCGTGCTATGGGTGGGTGCTGCTATGGTGACCAGTGAGCTGAGATAAGGTGGGGCTTTACCTAGCAAAGACTTATATATGACCTGAAGCCAGTGGGTTTGGTGACGAATATGAAGTGAGGACCAGCCAACGACAGCATACAGGTCACAGTGGTGGGTAGTATATGGGGCGTTGGTGACAAAACGGATGGCACTGTGATAGACTGCATCCAATTTGCTGAGTAGAGTGTTGGAGGCTATTTTGTAAATGACATCGCCGAAGTCAAGGATCGGTAGGATAGTCAGTTGAACGAGGGTATGTTTGGCAGCATGAGTGAAGGATGCTTTGTTCTGAAATACAAAGCAAATTCTAGATTTTATTTGGGATTGGAGATGCTTAATGTGAGTCTGGAAGGAGAGTTTACGGTCTAACCAAACACCTAGGTATTTGTAGTTGTCCACATAGTCAGAACCGTCCAGAATAGTGATGCTAGACAGGCAGGTAGGTGCGGGCAGCGATCGGTTGAAGAGCATGCATTTCGTTTTAGTTTAGCAGTTGGAGGCCACGGAAGGAGTGTTGTATGGTGTTGAAGCTCGTTTGGAGATTTGTTAACAGTGTCCAAAGGACCAGAAGTACATAGAATGGTGTCGTCTGAGTAGAGGTGGATCAGAGAATCACCAGCAGCAAGAGCAACATCATTGATGTACACAGAGAAAAGAGTCGGCCCGAGAATTGAACCCTGTCATAGAAACTGACAGAGGTCCACACAACAGGCCCTCCAATTTGAAATATTGGGATTCGAAATGGTGGGTGATCTGTTAACTTGGCTTTCGAAGACCTTAGAAAGGCAGGGTAGGATAGATATTTGTAACAGTTTGGGTCTAGAGTGTCTCCCCCTTTAAAGAGGGGGATGACCGCGGCAGCTTTCCAATCTTTGTGGATCTCAGACGATACGAAAGAGAAGTTGAACAGGCTAGTAATAGGGGTTGTAACAATTGCAGCGGATAATTTTAAAAAGAGAGGGTCCAGATTGTCTAGCCCGGCTGATTTGTAGGGGTCCAGGTTTTGCAGCTCTTTCAGAACATCAGCTATCTGGATTTGGGTGAAGGAGAAATGGGGGAGGCTTGGGAAAGTTGCTGTAGTGGTGCAGAGCTGTTGACCGGGGTAGGGGAAGCCAGGTGGAAAGCATGGCCAGCCGTAGAAAAATGCTTATTGAAATTCTCAATTATCGTGGATTTATCGGTGGTGACAGTGCTTCCTAGCCTCAGCACAGTGGGCAGCTGGGAGGAGGTGCTCTTATTCTCCATGGACTTTACAGTGTCCCAGAACTTTTTGGAGTTTGTGCTACAGGATGCACATTTCAGTTTGAAAAAGCTAGCCTTAGCTTTCCTAACTGCCTGTGTATATTGGTTCCTAACTTCGCTGAAAAGTTGCATAGCGCGAGCGCTATTCGATGTTAATGCAGTAGGCATGCACACACGCACACACACACCTTTAAGCATGCTATTGACAGACACAGCAGGGAAGGCCATTCTATGGAGCATTGCAGAGGAAAGAACAGAGCAGTGAGGAAAGGCTTTCACTTAAAGTTACTGCATGTGGAGACAGTGAGGGTCTCTTGCTCTCACTCTCTTCCTACTCTCTTGCGCAATCTCTCTCTCTCTCTCTCTCTCTAACCAGCTGTATGCATAAGTGCAGTGGCAGACCTGGGGAGCCCCTCACATTTTCAACAGCCTTGGTACATGCACACTTAACACACACACACACTACTGATTACCATAGTCTGATTAATCACGTCTGGGCCAATAGGAACTGCGACTAATCCTCTCTCCCTCTATTGGGCCATCCAAAACAAGGCATATCCTCATCCATTAATCTAGCAATTGCTGTAGAATGAACTAGCAGTACATTCACCATCCTGAGTTGCACCCAGATAACTGAACCCGAATCCAACACCAGTCATACGAGCGTTGAGCTGAGTGACTGGACTAAATGTTGGCCATTACCTTCTCGTCTTTAACCAAACATTCAGTCCAGGTGCCCCTTTTTTTAATTGTTTATCAATTCTCAATAAGCCTTTCAGGGGCTCTGACAGTCCTTTTTGGTCGTTCTGCTGAAGTGCTTTCTGAAACAGTTGGACAGCGTTCATTGTCAGTCAGGGTGTTCTGACTGAATTGTCCATTTCTAAAGGCATTTGACACTTCAGCAGTATCCTCCTGATGATCCTCAGTCCCTTGAGTGAATGGCTAAAGCCTTAGATCCACTCTTTTTCGACCCAGTTGTGATCCATGCGCCGTTTGGATCTCATAGGATCGCGGTGCAACTTCTCTCTGAACACACCCTTGCTGCATCCAGGTTCCTGTAGTGATGTCTCGGAGTCGTACACGATCTCCAGGTTTCAGTTCATGTAAGTGTCTTGCACTTTTGTCGTGTCGCTGTTTTTGTTTGTCTTTCCTTTGCAAGTTTGACTTTGTGAGCACCTCTGGGTGTTAACAAGTCCTCACGGATGGGTAGGTTGGTTCTGATGCAACGTCCCATCAACATTTGTGCAGGTGAAAGTCCGTTCTGCAGCGGTGCACTGCGGTAGATCAGAATTTTTAGGAAATCCTCCTTTCCACCGTGTGCCTTTTTCATCAGACCTTTGACAATTCTGTAGTAGGGTCTGTTGGATACTAGATGAGGCATTAGCGGCTCTGCTTGTTGCTTTGGCCTGTAGGTCAAACACAGTTTACATGAAGCAGTGGTCTGGCTGATTTCCTGGTTCATTCTTGGCCAGTACATTACTTCTCGTTCTCGTCGTTTGCATTTTTCCTTACCCAAGTGGCCCTCATGTATTTTTTGTAGCATTTATTTGCGTATTGTCATGGGAATGACAATCTTGTAGCCTTTGAACACTATGTCATCCACAACGGTGAGCTCTGCTCTGCACATCCAGTAATCCTGTATTCTCCTTGGACAGTTGTTTTTCTGTGCAGGCCATCCTATTAGTGTTGTTTCTTTCAACTCTGTCATTGATTGGTCAGCTGCGGTCTCTTTTTTGATCTGCTCCATTCTCTCAGAAGAAACAGGAAGTGATGCTACGATCATGTCGACGTAGGCCTGAAACTCAGTGTTTTTCTGTGTGTCGAAGCTCTCCTTCTTGTCGACTGCTCGAGAAAGAGTGTCGGCGGCGAACATGAACTTTCCCGGGGTATAGATCATCTTCACATCATACTTTTGCAGTCTGATCAACATTCTCTGGATTCTCATTGGACAATCATTCAGTGGCTTAGACATGATTGACACCAATGGTTTGTCGTCGGTTTTTACTTCGAAGTCTCGTCCGTAGACGTATTGGTGAAACCTTATTTGTGCAAACTTTGTCTCTGCGCCTATCAAGGTTCTGGACGCATAAGCGACGGGGTTGCCATGTGTCGTCATTCTGTTGCAGAAGAACTGCTCCCAGGCCAAACTGTGACGCGTCTGCAGAAATCCTTGTGCTTTTCTCTGGATCATATAACCTGAGCACTGGCTCTTCTGTGATTGTCTTCTTCAGGTTTTTGAAGCAGTTTTCCTGTTCATGGGACCATTCCCATTCATTTTCGGTGCTGACAGTTGTGCTGACTGATTGTGCTGACTGTGCTGACAGTTGAGGTATGAACTTTGCAAGGTAGGCGATCATCATGCCCATGAAGCGTCTCGTCCTTGTTCTTCGGGGACTCCATGTCGTTGATGGCTGATGTTTTCCTCGGGTCTGGTTTGACTCCGTCCTCTGAAAGTACATCTCCCACGAAGGTAAGTGTCTTCACACCAAACTCACATTTGTCTTTGTTTAGTTTTAGGTTGACTTTCCGTGTCAGGTCCAGCACTTGTCTCACTCTCGCATTGTGTTCTTCTTTTGTGGACCCCCAGACGATGATGTCATCCATCATAGTCTCCACCCCTGGAATGCGCTCAAAGATCATGTGGATTGTCTTGTGGTAGACCTCTGGCGCTGAGAGAATCCCATATGAAATCTGTACCTGCCCTCAGGTGTGTTGAATGTGCATAGCCTTGAGCTTGTATCATCTAGCTTCATTTGCCAGAATCCTGATGAGGCATCAAACTTACTGAACAACTTTGCTTCAGCAAACTGCGACATTATCTCTTCTCTGGTTGGCAACTTGAAATGCTCTCTCTTGATTGCTTTGTTGAGATCTCACGGGTCTAGACATATCCTGAGATCGCCTTTCTTTTTCACCACACTAACCAGTGAGCTTACCCAGTCTGTAGGTTCTCCCATTTTTGGATTGAACACAAGCAGGCTTTGCACTGAGCCCTGGCTTTGGAGGGGGAGGTTAGTGGTAAATCAGGTCAATGATATCTCAGATACTGACAGATCACTCACTCATAGATATGGCCAGTCGTAATAACTCAAGAGTTCAAGTTGAAGATGTATACTCCACCATAGTACCACCACAGACTAAGGTATGCAGTGCAGCAGTGCCCCTGAATAGGACTCAGTAATAACTGTTGCAGCACAGCCAAACACAATGGACACATATCAAAAGGCAGCCTAATCCCTATACGGTGTCCTAATTTGGAACAGGGCCCATAGTGCTCGTCAAAAGTAGTACACTATATAGGGAATAGGGTGCCATTTGGGATGTACCGTACAGTGTGCTTCTACATCGCTTGCTGTTTGGAGGTTTTGGCTGGGGGGTTTTGGCTGCCGATGTAAAAATGGCTTTATAAAATAAGATTGATTGACTAACAGCCTTTTCACAGCTTACTGTAAGCAGAAAATTAAACTCACTTGTGTTCACTGCAGGTGGCGTCGTTCATTAGTGGCTTATGGTGTGGAACCAGAGGCGTGTTGTGTTTAGGGAGGAAGAGGAAGAGCAATAGGACAGAGTTGCTGAAATGCAGTGTTGATGGTGTCTCCAGTGAATCAACAGCTTTGACAAGGGGCTGTCATCACCTGCGAGTGTCGCAACAATCAGCAGTAGAAATGTTAGACCATTCTTACTCTAGTCTCCCACTGATGAGACCGAGCTAGAGCAAGAGCGAGTGAGAGCGAACGAGACAGGAAGCCTTTCATCAGTGTAGCAACTCCACCCAGCCAGCGACCCACTTATAGATCTGTCCCTACTTCAACCACAGCTCACATGATCCCAGAGGTGGAAATGAGTGTGGACACAAAACGTACACACACTGCTGACAGATGTCCAGGAAAAGTTGATCGGCTGTTGTATCCCGGTGGAAACACCTGCATCTCCTCCTGACAGCTAGAAGCCTATTCCCAGCTCTTATCCAATTCAAAAAGCTCTCTCACACTAACCTCTCTCTATCCATCTATGTCCCCCTCTGCCCATATCTCTTTTTTAGATTCGCTTTCTTTTGTTTTCTCAATCTCTCGTTCTACATCTCCCGCTCCACTCACCTCTATCAGATTGCTCTATTTAGCCTGACAAAACAGAAACCTTTCTCGCCATCAGTCCTTCGCAAAATCATTCTCAAATTGAAACTCCAATCCTTAGGGTGCATCTAGATTCACAACACATCTCGTTTCATTAACACAGCCTGTGGAGAATTCCACTATGGAGAGTGCTGCAGCAAAGCTGAGACCGCTAGCTATGTCACGTCTCCTTAATGTTGCTTCGTGGCCTCGTCTGTAGGCTCCACACACACACACCCCTAAGCACCAAAACTTGATCGGAGTTAAAGAGGCAGGCCTAGAGCCTCCACCTCCAATGGGAGGGCAGTATTCACCAGTGGGTATGGAGAAGAAGGGGAGCAGGCCATGTTTCTCTGACTGTTTATTTTGCAGGATTCCCCAAGCACTCCCCCAGCTGCCAAACTAAGCCAGAGGAAAGGACTGCAGCACACACATACACAGCCTTGTCTGTCTACCAAGGCTGTCTCACTAGGTCTCTTTGCCTACCCACCCCCCAACTACACTCCAAGTGTCAGCTACAGGTCATATCCTCCACATATCCTCCAACCATTTCCCTATTCTCGTTCATTCCGCCTTCCTCCTCCTCTCACTTCAAGAAACCAGCGTGGGAAGCAGGGGAGGGAGAGTGAAATGAATCCACACTGCATGTCTTAAACATGGCTCCTTATCCAGCTTTCTCTGCCACTCCTGGGCTGCATCCCAAATGTTCCCTATAGAGTGTACTACTTTTGACCAGGGCCCATAGGGAATAGGGTGCCATTTGGATGGCATACCTGTGTGAGCTACATAAATCGTCCAGTGTGTGTGTAATATTACACATCCAAAACACCTTTATGGAAGCTATTGCAGCTTGCTGAAACATTCTCTATATTGTGGTTAGTGGTATATCAAATCACTTGGAAGCTGCATTTGCTGTGTGTAGGTTCTTCATTTGTTCTAAGTGTATACATCTGCTCTCCCAGCAGGTCCCTCCCTCCTCAGGTCCCAAATGGCACCCTTTTCCCTCTATAGTGCACTACTTTTGACCAGAGCAAATAGATAGGGGCCATTTGGGACGCAGCCATACTGTGTGCGCCAGTGCAGAAATGATCTGAAGGCTAAAGGGAGAGAGGGATAAGTGAATTAAAGATGCTGGGTGAAAACAACCTGGTCGTTGATGAATGGGATCTGTAAAGTGTGTGTGTCCGTCCTTTAGAGTCAGCCCCTCTGCGACTCCACACAGCCCAGGAATAATAAATGAGCTGTACCATTCCTCATGTCTGGCAGCCTTCCACCTGCTGCTGAGGTAATACTGTAGACGCCAGCGTGACACACAGAGGTGAGACACATCAGGGAGGTCATTAAAGGCCTCAACCACAACAGCAATATTCCAGTGGGCAATATTAGCTAGTTGAAGCCACGTCATGCCGACGTCTTATTTGTTACGTCATGGCCAGCCAGGGTGGATACTGAAAGTCATGGCCAGCCAGGGTGGATACTGAAAGTCATGGCCAGCCAGGGTGGATACTGAAAGTCATGGCCAGCCAGGGTGGATACTGAAAGTCATGGCCAGCCAGGGTGGATACTGAAAGTCATGGCCAGCCAGGGTGGATACTGAAAGTCATGGCCAGCCAGGGTGGATACTGAAAGTCATGGCCAGCCAGGGTGGATACTGAAAGTCATGGCCAGCCAGGGTGGATACTGAAAGTCATGGCCAGCCAGGGTGGATACTGAAAGTCATGGCCAGCCAGGGTGGATACTGAAAGTCATGGCCAGCCAGGGTGGATACTGAAAGTCATGGCCAGCCAGGGTGGATACTGAAAGTCATGGCCAGCCAGGGTGGATACTGAAAGTCATGGCCAGCCATGGCCAGCCAGGGTGGATACTGAAAGTCATGGCCAGCCAGGGTGGATACTGAAAGTCATGGCCAGCCAGGGTGGATACTGAAAGTCATGGCCAGCCAGGGTGGATACTGAAAGTCATGGCCAGCCAGGGTGGATACTGAAAGAAATGGGACGGTTTTTGACACAAGTCATTTTAATGACCAGAAAAAAGAAATAAAATCTCAGTGGGAGGTAGAGGACTGAATGACTATGTTTTCGCCTGATGGGAGGCGTGGGGGAGACACTTCCATAGTCCTCAGTAGGTTTAGCTCGGTCATGCGTTCAGAGTCTGAGTCAAAGGGCTTAGAGTGTATACAGGGTTACGGTACACTAGGGTAGCTGTTCAGGCTGGCCAGCCACTGTGAACTAGTGTACTTCAGGGAGTGTGCCCTAGGTAGGGCACTGACTCTAGGGAGCGTTAACTGAAACAGAGGAGGAAACGTCAAACAAGCCTCTTCGGATTGGTTCCGTCTCCAGGTACACTAGGACAAAGGGGAACAGAGAGAAGAATCCCCCTGTGAATTAACGGGTGTCACGAGGACACAGGCTGGATTGTGACACACACACACACCCTCCTGCAGCAGCCCACTGTCTGGATCCCTATGGGACCCTCTCAACACCAGAGAGAAAAGAGGGACATGAATCCTAAATCAAAGGGCATCAAGTTCCTTCCGGGATGAAGGAGGGCATAGGGGACGTGGAGGGCATAAGGTCTGCATAACGGCCCAATACATGGGCTGACCAGCAAGGAAATTGAGAAGAATTTCAGAAATCACAGGCAATGCAAATTGCAAAATAGCACACCATGCACTGCCAATGCAACGCTGTCCAAAACATAAACTGGACAAAATTCTTCTCAGTCCAAAATGCTGCTCTTTGCGTCTCAGAAAGATATCCCATCTAGAAATGTGACAGTGATTCAGCCAATTCCATTCCTTCAGCCTACGGTCCAACTTGAGTCCATGCCATCAGCAGTGTGCCACAATAATACTTGTGGAAGAGGGAGAGGAAACAGTGGCACTATAAACACACACTAATTCACAGCACAGCGGTACAGTATGTATGCCTTGAGATACAAAACACACTCCAGTTAGTGGACCCATCTAAAGCACATGCTATTAGCTCAGTTGCTACTCTCCAAATGGCCATAGCAGAGAATCGGAAGAGAGAGTGGTGAAGGAAAGACAACTGAATAGCAATGCCAGGCTTAAAACTGTACATACACGTGTTTCTTCAAACACTGACTTATCAACCCAAATGTGACTGTGCAACAAACCCTAAGCCGATTTTTAGGGGTGTAATAATGTAGTGTCTCTGTTGCAAGTACACGCCAGTCTGGCAGCGTCCTGTCTGAGGGAAGGAGGCCTCAACAAGTAAAGCCTGTTCAGCTGAGAGCTGTGAGTCACACTGGCTTGTCAAACTCCACCACAGACAGGAGGAAAAACGAGAACCTGGAACTGTGTGTGTGTGTGTTCATAAGAAGGGGATGTGGAGGAGATCTTGACTGAACACTCCAGAGTGGCAGTGGGAGAGAATCTGAAAATGTCAACTGCCGTCAAAAACAAAGCAGACTGCCAGCGACAGGAGGGGGACAAATTTAAAGTGTTTCCATAAAGCGCGGTGGCTTTGACAAATCCAACTTACTTGATGAAGCAGCGGGCTCCTTCGAACGTATATCCCTCCTCCCATCCCGTTGGTAAATCTATGCGGGAAAGAGAAGGGGCATGGGGGGTAATGAATAGGCTACGAGAGAAATACATCGCAACACACACAAGCGGCTGATACAAGCAGAGATCTGCGCGTGACCGAAAATACCGTTCCCCTTACGCAATATATACAGCCTACCGATATGCTATCCATAAATGACATAGCCTAGTAAGGATGATCGAATAGCCTCGTCGTCATTTCTATTCGTATCCGTTATTCAACATATTGTATTGATAGGCGTGAGATTGTAAAAACCAGCTTCCTGGGCATTGACAGTGTGAGGATCTATGCATTCCGCGCACGATGTCTTCTCTCTAATGCAATGGATATGGAATGGTAACAATAACATCCTTATCCGAAGTCATGTTCACAGCAATACAAAACATTTGTTGCATTCAACATTTGTAGCGAGTTACGCATCAATGTTTCATGTTATCATTTTATCAACAGCTGTTGTTACAATGGTTACAAAATAACTGCCCAGTGCCCACGCTACGGGCTTAAGCCTTACAGTTTAGTCTACAACCATGGCAAGTTGCAAACAATAATGTAAAAAAATTAACTAAAGAAACTAACTTCTTTGTTTATGAATGTGAATGCCTACGTGACCGAACTTTCAACAACTCTGTCGCAATGCCTAGGTGACATTAATTGGCGGCTCAACTTGATGGTCTGAGCGCAGAGGAGAGAAGGGCAGGCGGCTGTTGCTTGCGACAGGGAGTCTTCGCTCAACGTTTCTCGGTGGTTTATGAAACCATTTAAAACCGAGACTCTTGCCGTATGTAACGATTGGAAGAGTTCGATGCGAACCGTTTTTACCTGGGGTTGTTCTGTGCCCCGTTATGACGGCCTCTCCGGTGACGGGATGAAGCCAGGTCGTACTCTTGGCTTCTTCACTGTTGGGTAAGAAACGGGGAGAAGGTGAACACGCAAATAACACAGACATAAACAAACGCGTCGAAACAAAGCCAATTCACTTCCATGCGCCGTATCCTGAGAATATTTACTTGATGAAGAATATCCTTCCGTCCCGAGCAACCCCATAACTCCAAGAAGAAGGAAGGCAGGAGAGCCAGTCTGGGTTTAGATCCGCCGCCATGTCTAGCAGAGGACGGAGACTGGAGTGCGCGTATCCGTGCCGTGGGCGCGTACTCGGAAACCCTAAGCAACTGGGCGCGGGGAACCTCTGTGGGGCGGGAGCGTGCTTGCATGGTAGAGGTCTCCTGTTTTCACCTTGTTTTCAAAACTTTTATTGAAACAAATTATGTTTTGAACGTGCATACCAAGGAGCATAAACACTAGCGTAAAATAGCCTAGAGCAAGCCTATGATTCCAAATAATATCCAACCTCAGTTATTTATATTCTAAAGATGTGAAATTCAATTTCTCATGTCACAATTAATTAGATATGGCATTGAGTAATATATAAATTCATAAATAATGTCCTTGTAGCCTGGGGCTACTGTATTCACCAATAGAATACTCATCCTGCGAGTGTGTGTTAAACCTTACATGAATGGTCCGTCTGTACTGTTCCGTATTATCACACATGCCCTCCCAGGTCAACCTTGTACCTCACTGCATGGTTCAGCTGTCTATAAATCCTTCTCCCTCCCCCTCCTTAGCCCTCCCCTCACCCCCTCTCTATAGTTCAGACAGAGCAGAGGGTCCCGAGTAGATTGGATGCATGTGTGTGTGAATGGGTGCATGTATGCGAGTGTAGAAGTGCAAGTGTGTGTATGCATGAGTGGTTGCGTGTACATTATGCGTGTGTGTGTCATACACGAAAAGATGGTGAAAACACAATGCAGAGGTGATGCCAGGATGCCAACACCACACATAGGAGATTAAACTGTCAAAAAATAACTGCATAAATGAAAACATGAAAATGAGAATGTCCATTGTCCAAGCCAATGCCAATCAAAAGGATACCAACTAGATACTGATCTTGGGTCAGTTTGCTGTTCCACCTCCGTAATGGTTAAGGCTAGGATTTGGGGAGGGTAAGCTGATCCTGGATATGTTGTCTGAGAAGGGGAACGTCTACCCACCCCTCAGGCCCCCTGGCCTTGTGAACTCACCACTAAATTCATCCAATTAGTAATCCTTATGTCCAAGGGGGTTTAGCAGATTAGTGTAGATTTGTGTGTCAGAGGAGACTGTTATAAGACCTTCTAGGTTGGAGGCAAAACATATCTGTTGAGTAACTTGTGCAACAGCATACAGTTTAATAACTACTGTGACTTACTTATTAAAAACAAACTGTTTAGCACATCAAATGAAAACAATATTTGCTCTAAGTACAGTGATTTGCACAATAAGAAATGCGAATCATTCAATGAATACATGGACTAATAATGTAAAAGGTCAATCATGTAAATAAATACATTAACTAGCTAGTAACTTCAGCTATATGTAAATCATGTATCTCCCAGTGTGTTTAACTTTCCAGTGTAGATATGGCAGTGGGACAGGAGGATGGAATGCAATGCTGCTGGTGATTACCTTCTCCTCTCCCCTGGGTATCACAAGTGGGGAGATGTTAGACTACACCAGACGCCAGAGCCAAGCGGGGCTGGGGCTATATGGGGATCTGCTGCAGGGAGTGAGGGAGGGAGCCACAAAACAAACATGATGAAAACGTTTCAAACGCTGCTCTGGTTTCTGTCAACGGTCATTAGTACGGAAATGTAGCACAGGCGGTGGGTATGTGTGTGTAGGGGAAGGGTTTTGTTTGAGTGTGTGTGTGTGTGTGACACGTACTTATGTGCGAGGGTGCCTGTGGCCTTGGATGTGGTCACTGTTTACAATATTCTGTTTGACTGTGACTCAGACATTTTTGCTGTGGAGCTTTAGACCAGAGGCTTGGAGGCTTCGTCAAATGCCCATCAGATAACCCTGACGGCAAAAGTGTCCAAATTCTGGCTGGCCTACGACTTACTAAAACAGCATACTGAGCACTACTCGTGCTACGTACTATTTAGAATGTACTGTTTGGTAAAAGGTATGTTGTAAGCATACTGAGAAGGTGTCATCAAATGCACAATAGCGCTTGTTCCCCACCCTTTGTACGTTTTTGTAGAGCACATCCCCTATTCTGATTATCAGCCATTGTCGAACACAGGTAGGAGTGAAAAGCAGATTCTCTTCCTCAATAGTTTGCAACAAATTCTACTAGATGAAAAGCCAAAATGAGTATGACATCCTGGAATTAATTTCACATACTATAAAATTGTATATTTTTTCGGTTCCCGAAAAAGCCTACTATTTAGAATTCAAGTATGGTTATTCAGACATGGCCTCCGTTTAAAATCACTCTGAGAACAGATAGGGCCTTTCTCCAGGACCCATTCTGACTAACTATTCAGGGACTGTGTCCCAAATGACAATGGTCCCTATATAGTGTACTACTTTTGCCTAGATCCCTATGGGCCCTGGTCTAAAGAAGTGTAATATAAAGGGAATTGGGTGCGATTTAAGATGCAGCAAAGGTTTCCGTCAAACTTCCCACAGACCCTGGAGGGTCTGTCTCTCCCCTCAATCATTAAAGGGACTGTGAGGGGCTGGAAACTAGGATCATAATGATTATTAATGAGACTGCGGCTTAGCTACAACCCCTACCGCCTTTTTGAAGTCACCAGCGCAGAGCAGAGCAGCTCCTCTGATGTCATCATTAGAGGGTCCAACCCAGCCAATGGCCTCTTCTGAAACAGAGATTGCTTCCTGCTTAGGGACCAATCTGTACCCCACTGTTATTATGGGAGGGCCTCAACCCTCTTTATCAAAACAAACAACTCCATTCCTATTCCATCCACTCATCCATCATGCCCCTTATATTTTCCCTGCCACCTTCCTCTTCATTCTCCCAATTTCCCCCTTCATCTCCCCCCAATCTCCCCAACCCTCTCCCAATTCTCACCCCCTATTCTCCCACCACCCCCCAATCCTCCACATAATTTTCCTCCCCCCATACTCTCCTCTTTCACCATGTCCTCCTTCCTAACTAGTCTCTGACCTCCATGTCACGTCTGTCCCCACTCTCTGGATCAGCAACTGTAGCATATCATATTCCTCTGCGGAGCTTTCTGTCAGACCCACTCAGCCTCGGTCTATGGGCTCTGTGTCGCTATAAACTTTCAATTTAGGAGACGAGGACTATTTCAGCAAAAACAAAACACCTACACTACAGGCTAGCGCTACAGTGTTGTACATTGCAGTGGGAATTCCACAGCTAGGGTAAAAGCTTTACCTTTCAGAAGGAATAAAACAAGCTCGAAAACATATCAGGCTTCACTGGTTAAAGTGCTTTCCACATGATCACGGCTTTAGAAGATGGGTTTGTGGCTGGAGCTGGCTGGCTTGCTACTTACCCAGTTCGGGGTCCCTTGAATGATCATGCAGTGTTTGTCTCACTAAGACCAAACCTATTGATCAGAAACTGAACACAAAGACCAGTTAACCAACACCACACTGGTTCTGCTGCCTATTTGATTTCCTTAATGTGTTGTGAGGGGGGCGTCTATTGTCTGTGCGGGAGATATTCAACCACCCTAGGAAGACAAAGGAAGTTATATAGAACATGCTTCTTTATTATTATAGATGGGTGTCTATTGTGGAAATGACCCAGTGTTGGACAAGCTGGTTTGAACATAATGGAACAGATTGCTGCTTTACATTGTACTCTATGTAAGGTTGACTCCATCCGCCATGTGTACTGTACTGCAACACACACCACAACATCCCCAGTGCAGGCAGGTCTACGTGACATCTGATGCCAGGGAGAGAGTTAGACGGACGGGTCAGACGAGGGCATGCTACATTCTGGAGGCCGGAGGGCAAGGAGAATGCCAACGTCTGCTAAATACCAAGTTTGTTATCATCGAGCTTGTCTGCATTGAAATCAGGGAGAGAGCGAGAGTGAGACCGAGAGAGAGAGGGAAAAGAGTCAGACAGAGAGAGAGAGGGTGAGGGAGACAGAGAGAGAAAAGAGTCAGACAGAGAGAGAGAGGGTGAGGGAGACAGAGAGAAAAGAGTCAGACAGAGAGAGAGAGGGTGAGGGAGACAGAGAGAGAAAAGAGTCAGACAGAGAGAGAGAGGGTGAGGGAGACAGAAAGAGAAAGGAGCCAGGTTCAAGGTTGATACGTTCGAGACACAGAAATGCAGAACATGCAGAGATGCTGCTGTGGTCTGGACTAATAATAACATGGTCAACTTTCTGCTGCAGAGTCAGACAGAGAGTCAGGGGAAACACACTGTAAATGGACGAGTCAGACAGAGAGTCAGGGGAAACACACTGTAAATGGACGAGTCAGACAGAGAGTCAGGGGAAACACACTGTAAATGGAAGAGTCAGACAGAGAGTCAGGGGAAACACACTGTAAATGGAAGAGTCAGACAGAGAGTCAGGGGAAACACACTGTAAATGGGCGAGTCAGACAGAGAGTCAGGGGAAACACACTGTAAATGGAAGAGTCAGACAGAGAGTCAGGGGAAACACACTGTAAATGGGCGAGTCAGACAGAGAGTCAGGGGAAACACACTGTAAATGGACGAGTCAGACAGAGAGTCAGGGGAAACACACTGTAAATGGAAGAGTCAGACAGAGAGTCAGGGGAAACACACTGTAAATGGAAGAGTCAGACAGAGAGTCAGGGGAAACACACTGTAAATGGGCGAGTCAGACAGAGAGTCAGGGGAAACACACTGTAAATGGACGAGTCAGACAGAGAGTCAGGGGAAACACACTGTAAATGGAAGAGTCAGACAGAGAGTCAGGGGAAACACACTGTAAATGGAAGAGTCAGACAGAGAGTCAGGGGAAACACACTGTAAATGGGTGAGTCAGACAGAGAGTCAGGGGAAACACACTGTAAATGGACGAGTCAGACAGAGAGTCAGGGGAAACACACTGTAAATGGGCGAGTCAGACAGAGAGTCAGGGGAAACACACTGTAAATGGGCGAGTCAGACAGAGAGTCAGGGGAAACACACTGTAAATGGGCGAGTCAGACAGAGTCAGGGGAAACACACTGTAAATGGGCGAGTCAGACAGAGAGTCAGGGGAAACACACTGTAAATGGGCGAGTCAGACAGAGAGTCAGGGGAAACACACTGTAAATGGGCGAGTCAGACAGAGAGTCAGGGGAAACACACTGTAAATGGACGAGTCAGACAGAGAGTCAGGGGAAACACACTGTAAATGGGCGAGTCAGACAGAGAGTCAGGGGAAACACACTGTAATTGGACGAGTCAGACAGAGAGTCAGGGGAAACACACTGTAAATGGACGAGTCAGACAGAGAGTCAGGGGAAACACACTGTAAATGGACGAGTCAGACAGAGAGTCAGGGGAAACACACTGTAAATGGACGAGTCAGACAGAGAGTCAGGGGAAACACTGTAAATGGGTGAGTCAGACAGAGAGTCAGGGGAAACACTGTAAATGGGCGAGTCAGACAGAGAGTCAGGGGAAACACTGTCAATGGGCGAGTCAGACAGATAGTCAGGGGAAACACACTGTAAATGGACGAGTCAGACAGAGAGTCAGGGGAAACACTGTAAATGGGCGAGTCAGACAGAGAGTCAGGGGAAACACACTGTAAATGGACGAGTCAGACAGAGAGTCAGGGGAAACACTGTAAATGGGTGAGTCAGACAGAGAGTCAGGGGAAACACACTGTAAATGCGTGAGTCAAACAGAGAGTCAGGGGAAACACACTGTAAATGGGTGAGTCAGACAGAGAGTCAGGGGAAACACACTGTAAATGGGTGAGTCAGACAGAGAGTCAGGGAAACACACTGTAAATGGGTGAGTCAGACAGAGAGTCAGGGAAACACACTGTAAATGGACGAGTCAGACGGAGAGTCAGGGAAACACACTGTAAATGGAAGAGTCAGACAGAGAGTCAGGGGAAACACACTGTAAATGGAAGAGTCAGACAGAGAGTCAGGGAAACACACTGTAAATGGGCGAGTCAGACAGAGAGTCAGGGAAACACACTGTAAATGGAAGAGTCAGACAGAGAGTCAGGGAAACACACTGTAAATGGGCGAGTCAGACAGAGAGTCAGGGAAACACACTGTAAATGGGCGAGTCAGACAGAGAGTCAGGGAAACACACTGTAAATGGACGAGTCAGACAGAGAGTCAGGGGAAACACTGTAAATGGGTGAGTCAGACAGAGAGTCAGGGAAACACTGTAAATGGGCGAGTCAGACAGAGAGTCAGGGAAACACTGTCAATGGGCGAGTCAGACAGATAGTCAGGGAAACACACTGTAAATGGACGAGTCAGACAGAGAGTCAGGGAAACACTGTAAATGGGCGAGTCAGACAGAGAGTCAGGGGAAACACACTGTAAATGGACGAGTCAGACAGAGAGTCAGGGGAAACACTGTAAATGGGTGAGTCAGACAGAGAGTCAGGGGAAACACACTGTAAATGCGTGAGTCAAACAGAGAGTCAGGGGAAACACACTGTAAATGGGTGAGTCAGACAGAGAGTCAGGGGAAACACACTGTAAATGGACGAGTCAGACAGAGAGTCAGGGGAAACACACTGTAAATGGGTGAGTCAGACAGAGAGTCAGGGACAACACACTGTAAATGGACGAGTCAGACGGAGAGTCAGGGGAAACACACTGTAAATGGACGAGTCAGACAGAGAGTCAGGGGAAACACACTGTAAATGGAAGAGTCAGACAGAGAGTCAGGGGAAACACACTGTAAATGGGCGAGTCAGACAGAGAGTCAGGGGAAACACACTGTAAATGGGCGAGTCAGACAGAGAGTCAGGGGAAACACACTGTAAATGGACGAGTCAGACAGAGAGTCAGGGGAAACACTGTAAATGGGTGAGTCAGACAGAGAGTCAGGGGAAACACTGTAAATGGGCGAGTCAGACAGAGAGTCAGGGGAAACACTGTCAATGGGCGAGTCAGACAGATAGTCAGGGGAAACACACTGTAAATGGACGAGTCAGACAGAGAGTCAGGGGAAACACTGTAAATGGGCGAGTCAGACAGAGAGTCAGGGGAAACACACTGTAAATGGACGAGTCAGACAGAGAGTCAGGGGAAACACTGTAAATGGGTGAGTCAGACAGAGAGTCAGGGGAAACACACTGTAAATGCGTGAGTCAAACAGAGAGTCAGGGGAAACACACTGTAAATGGGTGAGTCAGACAGAGAGTCAGGGGAAACACACTGTAAATGGGTGAGTCAGACAGAGAGTCAGGGGAAACACACTGTAAATGGGTGAGTCAGACAGAGAGTCAGGGGAAACACACTGTAAATGGACGAGTCAGACGGAGAGTCAGGGGAAACACACTGTAAATGGGTGAGTCAGACAGAGAGTCAGGGGAAACACACTGTAAATGGACGAGTCAGACGGAGAGTCAGGGGAAACACACTGTAAATGGACGAGTCAGACAGAGAGTCAGGGGAAACACACTGTAAATGGGCGAGTCAGACAGAGAGTCAGGGGAAACACTGTAAATGGGCGAGTCAGACAGAGAGTCAGGGGAAATACACTGTAAATGGACGAGTCAGACAGAGAGTCAGGGGAAACACACTGTAAATGGACGAGTCAGACAGAGAGTCAGGGGAAATACACTGTCAATGGGCGAGTCAGACAGATAGTCAGGGGAAACACACTGTAAATGGACGAGTCAGACAGAGAGTCAGGGAAACACTGTAAATGGGCGAGTCAGACAGAGAGTCAGGGAAACACACTGTAAATGGACGAGTCAGACAGAGAGTCAGGGAAACACTGTAAATGGGTGAGTCAGACAGAGAGTCAGGGGAAACACACTGTAAATGCGTGAGTCAAACAGAGAGTCAGGGGAAACACACTGTAAATGGGTGAGTCAGACAGAGAGTCAGGGGAAACACACTGTAAATGGACGAGTCAGACAGAGAGTCAGGGGAAACACACTGTAAATGGGTGAGTCAGACAGAGAGTCAGGGACAACACACTGTAAATGGACGAGTCAGACGGAGAGTCAGGGGAAACACACTGTAAATGGAAGAGTCAGACAGAGAGTCAGGGGAAACACACTGTAAATGGGCGAGTCAGACAGAGAGTCAGGGGAAACACACTGTAAATGGGCGAGTCAGACAGAGAGTCAGGGAAACACACTGTAAATGGGCGAGTCAGACAGAGAGTCAGGGGAAACACACTGTAAATGGACGAGTCAGACAGAGAGTCAGGGAAACACTGTAAATGGGTGAGTCAGACAGAGAGTCAGGGAAACACTGTAAATGGGCGAGTCAGACAGAGAGTCAGGGAAACACACTGTAAATGGACGAGTCAGACAGAGAGTCAGGGGAAACACTGTAAATGGGCGAGTCAGACAGAGAGTCAGGGAAACACACTGTAAATGGACGAGTCAGACAGAGAGTCAGGGAAACACTGTAAATGGGTGAGTCAGACAGAGAGTCAGGGGAAACACACTGTAAATGCGTGAGTCAAACAGAGAGTCAGGGAAACACACTGTAAATGGGTGAGTCAGACAGAGAGTCAGGGAAACACACTGTAAATGGGTGAGTCAGACAGAGAGTCAGGGAAACACACTGTAAATGGGTGAGTCAGACAGAGAGTCAGGGAAACACACTGTAAATGGACGAGTCAGACGGAGAGTCAGGGAAACACACTGTAAATGGGTGAGTCAGACAGAGAGTCAGGGGAAACACACTGTAAATGGACGAGTCAGACGGAGAGTCAGGGGAAACACACTGTAAATGGACGAGTCAGACAGAGAGTCAGGGGAAACACACTGTAAATGGGCGAGTCAGACAGAGAGTCAGGGGAAACACTGTAAATGGGCGAGTCAGACAGAGAGTCAGGGAAATACACTGTAAATGGGCGAGTCAGACAGAGAGTCAGGGGAAACACACTGTAAATGGGCGAGTCAGACAGAGAGTCAGGGGAAACACACTGTAAATGGACGAGTCAGACAGAGAGTCAGGGGAAATACACTGTAAATGGGCGAGTCAAACAGAGAGTCAGGGGAAACACTGTAAATGGGCGAGTCAGACAGAGAGTCAGGGAAACACACTGTAAATGGACGAGTCAGACAGAGAGTCAGGGAAACACACTGTAAATGGACGAGTCAGACAGAGAGTCAGGGGAAACACACTGTAAATGGACGAGTCAGACAGAGACGTCAGGGGAAAAACACTGTAAATGGGCGAGTCAGACAGAGAGTCAGGGGAAAAACACTGTAAATGGGCGAGTCAGACAGAGAGTCAGGGGAAACACACTGTAAATGGGCGAGTCAGACAGAGAGTCAGGGGAAACACACTGTAAATGGACGAGTCAGACAGAGAGTCAGGGGAAACACACTGTAAATGGACGAGTCAGACAGAGAGTCAGGGGAAACACACTGTAAATGGACAAGTCAGACAGAGACTCAGGGGAAACACTGTAAATGGGCGAGTCAGACAGAGAGTCAGGGGAAACACACTGTAAATGGACGAGTCAGACAGAGAGTCAGGGGAAACACTGTAAATGGACGAGTCAGACAGAGAGTCAGGGAAACACACTGTAAATGGGCGAGTCAGACAGAGAGTCAGGGGAACACTGTAAATGGGTGAGTCAGACAGAGAGTCAGGGAAACACACTGTAAATGGACGAGTCAGACAGAAAGTCAGGGAAACACACTGTAAATGGGTGAGTCAGACAGAGAGTCAGGGAAACACACTGTAAATGGGTGAGTCAGACAGAGAGTCAGGGAAACACACTGTAAATGGACTAGTCAGACAGAGAGTCAGGGAAACACTGTAAATGGACGAGTCAGACAGAGAGTCAGGGAAACACACTGTAAATGGGTGAGTCAGACAGAGAGTCAGGGGAAACACACTGTAAATGGACGAGTCAGACAGAGAGTCAGGGGAACACACTGTAAATGGACGAGTCAGACAGAGAGTCAGGGAAACACACTGTAAATGGGCGAGTCAGACAGAGAGTCAGGGGAAACACACTGTAAATGGAAGAGTCAGACAGAGAGTCAGGGGAAACACACTGTAAATGGGCGAGTCAGACAGAGAGTCAGGGGAAACACACTGTAAATGGGCGAGTCAGACAGAGAGTCAGGGAGAAACACACTGTAAATGGGCGAGTCAGACAGAGAGTCAGGGGAAACACACTGTAAATGGGCGAGTCAGACAGAGAGTCAGGGGAAACACACTGTAAATGGGCGAGTCAGACAGAGAGTCAGGGGAAACACACTGTAAATGGACGAGTCAGACAGAGAGTCAGGGGAAACACACTGTAAATGGGCGAGTCAGACAGAGAGTCAGGGGAAACACACTGTAAATGGACGAGTCAGACAGAGAGTCAGGGGAAACACACTGTAAATGGACGAGTCAGACAGAGAGTCAGGGGAAACACACTGTAAATGGACGAGTCAGACAGAGAGTCAGGGGAAACACACTGTAAATGGACGAGTCAGACAGAGAGTCAGGGGAAACACTGTAAATGGGTTAGTCAGACAGAGAGTCAGGGGAAACACTGTAAATGGGCGAGTCAGACAGAGAGTCGGGGGAAACACTGTCAATGGGCGAGTCAGACAGATAGTCAGGGAAACACACTGTAAATGGACGAGTCAGACAGAGAGTCAGGGAAACACTGTAAATGGGCGAGTCAGACAGAGAGTCAGGGGAAACACACTGTAAATGGACGAGTCAGACAGAGAGTCAGGGGAAACACTGTAAATGGGTGAGTCAGACAGAGAGTCAGGGGAAACACACTGTAAATGCGTGAGTCAAACAGAGAGTCAGGGGAAACACACTGTAAATGGGTGAGTCAGACAGAGAGTCAGGGGAAACACACTGTAAATGGGTGAGTCAGACAGAGAGTCAGGGGAAACACACTGTAAATGGGTGAGTCAGACAGAGAGTCAGGGGAAACACACTGTAAATGGACGAGTCAGACGGAGAGTCAGGGGAAACACACTGTAAATGGGTGAGTCAGACAGAGAGTCAGGGGAAACACACTGTAAATGGACGAGTCAGACGGAGAGTCAGGGGAAACACACTGTAAATGGACGAGTCAGACAGAGAGTCAGGGGAAACACTCTGTAAATGGGCGAGTCAGACAGAGAGTCAGGGAAACACTGTAAATGGGCGAGTCAGACAGAGAGTCAGGGGAAATACACTGTAAATGGACGAGTCAGACAGAGAGTCAGGGGAAACACACTGTAAATGGACGAGTCAGACAGAGAGTCAGGGAAACACACTGTAAATGGACGAGTCAGACAGAGAGTCAGGGAAATACACTGTAAATGGGCGAGTCAAACAGAGAGTCAGGGGAAACACTGTAAATGGGCGAGTCAGACAGAGAGTCAGGGGAAACACACTGTAAATGGACGAGTCAGACAGAGAGTCAGGGGAAACACACTGTAAATGGACGAGTCAGACAGAGAGTCAGGGGAAACACACTGTAAATGGACGAGTCAGACAGAGGTGTCAGGGGAAAAACACTGTAAATGGGCGAGTCAGACAGAGAGTCAGGGGAAAAACACTGTAAATGGGCGAGTCAGACAGAGAGTCAGGGGAAACACACTGTAAATGGGCGAGTCAGACAGAGAGTCAGGGGAAACACACTGTAAATGGACGAGTCAGACAGAGAGTCAGGGGAAACACACTGTAAATGGACGAGTCAGACAGAGAGTCAGGGAAACACACTGTAAATGGACAAGTCAGACAGAGACTCAGGGGAAACACTGTAAATGGGCGAGTCAGACAGAGAGTCAGGGGAAACACACTGTAAATGGACGAGTCAGACAGAGAGTCAGGGGAAACACTGTAAATGGACGAGTCAGACAGAGAGTCAGGGGAAACACACTGTAAATGGGCGAGTCAGACAGAGAGTCAGGGGAAACACTGTAAATGGGTGAGTCAGACAGAGAGTCAGGGAAACACACTGTAAATGGACGAGTCAGACAGAAAGTCAGGGGAAACACACTGTAAATGGGTGAGTCAGACAGAGAGTCAGGGGAAACACTGTAAATGGGCGAGTCAGACAGAGAGTCAGGGGAAACACACTGTAAATGGACGAGTCAGACAGAGAGTCAGGGGAAACACACTGTAAATGGACGAGTCAGACAGAGAGTCAGGGGAAACACACTGTAAATGGACGAGTCAGACAGAGAGTCAGGGGAAACACACTGTAAATGGACGAGTCAGACAGAGAGTCAGGGGAAACACACTGTAAATGGGTGAGTCAGACAGAGAGTCAGGGGAAACACACTGTAAATGGACGAGTCAGACGGAGAGTCAGGGAAACACACTGTAAATGGACGAGTCAGACAGAGAGTCAGGGAAACACACTGTAAATGGGCGAGTCAGACAGAGAGTCAGGGGAACACTGTAAATGGGCGAGTCAGACAGAGAGTCAGGGGAAACACACTGTAAATGGACGAGTCAGACAGAGAGTCAGGGAAACACTGTCAATGGGCGAGTCAGACAGATAGTCAGGGGAAACACACTGTAAATGGACGAGTCAGACAGAGAGTCAGGGAAACACTGTAAATGGGCGAGTCAGACAGAGAGTCAGGGGAAACACACTGTAAATGGACGAGTCAGACAGAGAGTCAGGGGAAACACTGTAAATGGGTGAGTCAGACAGAGAGTCAGGGGAAACACACTGTAAATGCGTGAGTCAAACAGAGAGTCAGGGGAAACACACTGTAAATGGGTGAGTCAGACAGAGAGTCAGGGGAAACACACTGTAAATGGGTGAGTCAGACAGAGAGTCAGGGGAAACACACTGTAAATGGGTGAGTCAGACAGAGAGTCAGGGGAAACACACTGTAAATGGACGAGTCAGACGGAGAGTCAGGGGAAACACACTGTAAATGGGTGAGTCAGACAGAGAGTCAGGGGAAACACACTGTAAATGGACGAGTCAGACGGAGAGTCAGGGGAAACACACTGTAAATGGACGAGTCAGACAGAGAGTCAGGGGAAACACACTGTAAATGGGCGAGTCAGACAGAGAGTCAGGGGAAACACTGTAAATGGGCGAGTCAGACAGAGAGTCAGGGGAAATACACTGTAAATGGACGAGTCAGACAGAGAGTCAGGGGAAACACACTGTAAATGGACGAGTCAGACAGAGAGTCAGGGGAAACACACTGTAAATGGACGAGTCAGACAGAGAGTCAGGGGAAATACACTGTAAATGGGCGAGTCAAACAGAGAGTCAGGGGAAACACTGTAAATGGGCGAGTCAGACAGAGAGTCAGGGGAAACACACTGTAAATGGACGAGTCAGACAGAGAGTCAGGGGAAACACACTGTAAATGGACGAGTCAGACAGAGAGTCAGGGGAAACACACTGTAAATGGACGAGTCAGACAGAGGTGTCAGGGGAAAAACACTGTAAATGGGCGAGTCAGACAGAGAGTCAGGGGAAAAACACTGTAAATGGGCGAGTCAGACAGAGAGTCAGGGGAAACACACTGTAAATGGGCGAGTCAGACAGAGAGTCAGGGGAAACACACTGTAAATGGACGAGTCAGACAGAGAGTCAGGGGAAACACACTGTAAATGGACGAGTCAGACAGAGAGTCAGGGGAAACACACTGTAAATGGACAAGTCAGACAGAGACTCAGGGGAAACACTGTAAATGGGCGAGTCAGACAGAGAGTCAGGGGAAACACACTGTAAATGGACGAGTCAGACAGAGAGTCAGGGGAAACACTGTAAATGGACGAGTCAGACAGAGAGTCAGGGGAAACACACTGTAAATGGGCGAGTCAGACAGAGAGTCAGGGGAAACACTGTAAATGGGTGAGTCAGACAGAGAGTCAGGGGAAACACACTGTAAATGGACGAGTCAGACAGAAAGTCAGGGGAAACACACTGTAAATGGGTGAGTCAGACAGAGAGTCAGGGGAAACACACTGTAAATGGGCGAGTCAGACAGAGAGTCAGGGGAAACACACTGTAAATGGACGAGTCAGACAGAGAGTCAGGGGAAACACTGTAAATGGACGAGTCAGACAGAGAGTCAGGGGAAACACACTGTAAATGGGTGAGTCAGACAGAGAGTCAGGGGAAACACACTGTAAATGGACGAGTCAAACAGAGAGTCAGGGGAAACACACTGTAAATGGGTGAGTCAGACAGAGAGTCAGGGGAAACACACTGTAAATGGACGAGTCAGACGGAGAGTCAGGGGAAACACACTGTAAATGGACGAGTCAGACAGAGAGTCAGGGGAAACACACTGTAAATGGGCGAGTCAGACAGAGAGTCAGGGAAACACTGTAAATGGGCGAGTCAGACAGAGAGTCAGGGGAAATACACTGTAAATGGACGAGTCAGACAGAGAGTCAGGGAAACACACTGTAAATGGACGAGTCAGACAGAGAGTCAGGGAAACACACTGTAAATGGACGAGTCAGACAGAGAGTCAGGGAAATACACTGTAAATGGGCGAGTCAAACAGAGAGTCAGGGAAACACTGTAAATGGGCGAGTCAGACAGAGAGTCAGGGAAACACACTGTAAATGGACGAGTCAGACAGAGAGTCAGGGAAACACACTGTAAATGGACGAGTCAGACAGAGAGTCAGGGAAACACACTGTAAATGGACGAGTCAGACAGAGGTGTCAGGGGAAAAACACTGTAAATGGGCGAGTCAGACAGAGAGTCAGGGGAAAAACACTGTAAATGGGCGAGTCAGACAGAGAGTCAGGGGAAACACACTGTAAATGGGCGAGTCAGACAGAGAGTCAGGGGAAACACACTGTAAATGGACGAGTCAGACAGAGAGTCAGGGGAAACACACTGTAAATGGACGAGTCAGACAGAGAGTCAGGGGAAACACACTGTAAATGGACAAGTCAGACAGAGACTCAGGGAAACACTGTAAATGGGCGAGTCAGACAGAGAGTCAGGGGAAACACACTGTAAATGGACGAGTCAGACAGAGAGTCAGGGAAACACTGTAAATGGACGAGTCAGACAGAGAGTCAGGGAAACACACTGTAAATGGGCGAATCAGACAGAGAGTCAGGGGAAACACTGTAAATGGGTGAGTCAGACAGAGAGTCAGGGAAACACACTGTAAATGGACGAGTCAGACAGAAAGTCAGGGAAACACACTGTAAATGGGTGAGTCAGACAGAGAGTCAGGGGAAACACACTGTAAATGGGCGAGTCAGACAGAGAGTCAGGGGAAACACACTGTAAATGGACGAGTCAGACAGAGAGTCAGGGGAAACACTGTAAATGGACGAGTCAGACAGAGAGTCAGGGGAAACACACTGTAAATGGGTGAGTCAGACAGAGAGTCAGGGGAAACACACTGTAAATGGACGAGTCAAACAGAGAGTCAGGGGAAACACACTGTAAATGGACGAGTCAGACAGAGAGTCAGGGGAAACACACTGTAAATGGGCGAGTCAGACAGAGAGTCAGGGGAAACACACTGTAAATGGAAGAGTCAGACAGAGAGTCAGGGGAAACACACTGTAATTGGGCGAGTCAGACAGAGAGTCAGGGGAAACACACTGTAAATGGGCGAGTCAGACAGAGAGTCAGGGGAAACACACTGTAAATGGGCGAGTCAGACAGAGAGTCAGGGGAAACACACTGTAAATGGGTGAGTCAGACAGAGAGTCAGGGGAAACACTGTAAATGGGCGAGTCAGACAGAGAGTCAGGGGAAACACACTGTAAATGGACGAGTCAGACAGAGAGTCAGGGGAAACACACTGTAAATGGACGAGTCAGACAGAGAGTCAGGGGAAACACACTGTAAATGGACGAGTCAGACAGAGAGTCAGGGGAAACACACTGTAAATGGGCGAGTCAGACAGAGAGTCAGGGGAAACACTGTAAATGAGTCTCAGATGGCATCTGGGGTGTCAATTGAGAGATGACATTAAGCCTCTGTTGTTGGACTGGAGAGGTGTGAGGTCATAAAAGTGGATTGCCTCATCGTACTGCTCTCTAGTTTTGATGGAAGGCAGGGTGTGTACCTTGTAACGTCAATACTAACTGACAGGCTGACAATGTGGATGGTGTCATGGCTTAAGACCAAATTTGCCCACTAAGCTAAAGCCTAGACATCTGTTTCAGTCAGTTTTATTCATCACACAAGCTTGGTGCATCAAACCAACTCAGTCTTGGTCCGATCTAAATGCTTTGTACAATCAAGGCACTTCAGGTACAGTAAGAGTGAACCCACTGGGCACAGGCATCAATTTAATGTCTATTCCACGTTGGTTTCAACGTAAATGACGTGACAGCAATGTTGATTCAACCAGTGTGTGCACAGTGGGAAGCCTTTTACCACAGCTCTTTGTTTAAAGATTAGAACAACAAACCTTCGTCTGAAATGCAGCCTCTGCCAACTAACACAACATTTGCATTTAGAAACATTTACCCTGTTGATACCTACAACCTTCAAGGCGATGTTACTCTGCCAAGGGAAATAAACAGAAATGGCGTGGTCATAAATGTTTCATAGTGAAGGTCTATTTACTATTTAAATGTGTTTACTCTCTCCGTTGGTGTATGTTTGTTTATGTGGGTTGAGTAGGATGCACCGGCCAGGTTCACAGCAGCAGCTCCTTCATCACACAGCAATTAAAACTCTCTGGAGTAACTTTTAGAGAGAGAGAGAGAGAGAGAGAGAGAGAGAGAGAGAGAGAGAGAGAGAGAGAGAGAGAGAGAGAGAGAGAGAGAGTGTGTGTGTGTGTGTGTGTGTGTGTGTGTGTGTGTGTGTGTGTGTGTGTGTGTGTGTGTGTGTGTGTGTGTGTGTGTGTGTGTGTGTGTGTGTGTGTGTGTGTGTGTGTGTGTGTGTCTTCGGTGTTTGCTAACCCTGGCACCTGCTTTCTTATACTGAGGCAGTCTTGAAGGACTACCCAAGTACTGAGGCGAAGCTGAGATCATGCAAACTGATTAAACTAAGATTCTTTACAACAAATAACTAGTAGAGATGACCCTACATTTTTTCTGCAGTGGTTTTAAAGTGCTATTTTTGCCCTATTCGGTAATACAGTACTGTAATACATAGCTTGCCCTTAAATTGATGGTGATGTCATATGCTGCGTTGCAGGACACAGGGAATTGGCCTGTTGCTAATAGGCTTCAAAAATACTCTGTCGCCTCCAGCCAAGTGATTACACATGGCTGTGTGTGTGTGCGCTCGTGCGTGTGTGTGTGTGAGCATGTGTATATATTTAGCATATGTGTGTGTGAGAGAGAGCGAGAAAGAGACAATTATTCGGACACTCTTTAACCAACTACATTAACAACAATCCTGTCTGACCTTTAATACAGAACAGACACACAAACACATCGCTGCATTCCAAACAGTTTGATAATGACTTAATTGTCAGAGTCTACTCGAGGAGAGAGTTTGTCGGGCACTCTGGATACTTTCTTTTAGGCCTATTTACCCTCTGGGCACACACGGGCTGACTCAACGTTGTTTCCACGTCATTTCAATGAAGTTACGTTGAACCAATGTGGAATAGATGTTGAACTTGACGTCTGTGCCCAGTGTACATTTTTTACAATTTGGAGTGTGTTTATTTACAGAATATGTAAAACATTCTCGTTTATTTATGTCCCTAATAGGTATACCCGTTTAAAGCACAAAATATATACTGTAGGCTATGTATTTAGGATATTAAAACCTATTTTCCAGAGTGATGAAAAGTAATTATGTTCTGTGTCAGTCTGGCCTAGGAAGCTGGTGAAGCTTTTCCTATCTGGCTTCATTCCAAATGGCACCCTATTCCCTATATAGTGCACTTCTTTTGGCCAGAGCCTTGTGAGTATTGCACTATATACTGTAGGGATTAGAGTTCCGTTTGGGACAAAGCCTCTATCTCCCTGAGTAGCCTGGTGTATTTCCGTACCCTCCCTCACCATTTCACGCTTTTGTTGCCATAAACCCCAGAGCATGGCCAGTGATCAAGGTCAATATGTGATGGTTGGATCAGAGTCGGAGAACTGGAGGCTCCCTTTCCTCGTTTAATAAGACCAGAATACCAACGTTCCCTGTCCTCGTTTAATAAGACCAGAATACCAACGTTCCCTGTCCTGGTTTAATAAGACCAGAATACCAACGTTCCCTGTCCTCGTTTAATAAGACCAGAATACCAACGTTCCCTGTCCTCGTTTAATAAGACCAGAATACCAACGTTCCCTGTCCTCGTTTAATAAGACCAGAATACCAACGTTCCCTGTCCTCATTTAATAAGACCAGAACACCACCGTTCACTGTCTGCGTTTAAGAAGACCAGGAATACCAACGTTCCCTGTCCTCATTTAATAAGACCAGAACACCACCGTTCACTGTCTGCGTTTAAGAAGACCAGGAATACCAACGTTCCCTGTCCTCGTTTAATAAGACCAGAATACCAACGTTCCCTGTCCTCATTTAATAAGACCAGAATACCAACGTTCCCTGTCCTGGTTTAATAAGACCAGAATACCAACGTTCCCTGTCCTCGTTTAATACGACCAGAATACCAACGTTCCCTGTCCTCGTTTAATAAGACCAGAATACCAACGTTCCCTTTCCTCGTTTAATAAGACCAGAATACCAACGTTCCCTGTCCTCGTTTAATAAGACCAGAATACCAACGTTCCCTGTCCTCATTTAATAAGACCAGAATACCAACGTTCCCTGTCCTCGTTTAATAAGACCAGAATACCAACGTTCCCTGTCCTGGTTTAATAAGACCAGAATACCAACGTTCCCTGTCCTCGTTTAATACGACCAGAATACCAACGTTCCCTGTCCTCGTTTAATGAGACCAGAATACCAACGTTCCCTGTCCTCGTTTAATACGACCAGAATACCAACGTTCCCTTTCCTCGTTTAATAAGACCAGAATACCAACGTTCCCTGTCCTCGTTTAATAAGACCAGAATACCAACGTTCCCTGTCCTCGTTTAATAAGACCAGAATACCAACGTTCCCTGTCCTCATTTAATAAGACCAGAACACCACCGTTCACTGTCTGCGTTTAAGAAGACCAGGAATACCAACGTTCCCTGTCCTCATTTAATAAGACCAGAACACCACCGTTCACTGTCTGCGTTTAAGAAGACCAGGAATACCAACGTTCCCTGTCCTCATTTAATAAGACCAGAACACCACCGTTCACTGTCTGCGTTTAAGAAGACCAGGAATACCAACGTTCTCTGTCCTCATTTAATAAGACCAGAACACCACCGTTCACTGTCTGCGTTTAAGAAGACCAGGAATACCAACGTTCCCTGTCCTCATTTAATAAGACCAGAACACCACCGTTCACTGTCTGCGTTTAAGAAGACCAGGAATACCAACGTTCCCTGTCCTCATTTAATAAGACCAGAACACCACCGTTCACTGTCTGCGTTTAAGAAGACCAGGAATACCAACGTTCCCTGTCCTCATTTAATAAGACCAGAACACCACCGTTCACTGTCTGCGTTTAAGAAGACCAGGAATACCAACGTTCCCTGTCCTCATTTAATAAGACCAGAACACCACCGTTCACTGTCTGCGTTTAAGAAGACCAGGAATACCAACGTTCCCTGTCCTCATTTAATAAGACCAGAACACCACCGTTCACTGTCTGCGTTTAAGAAGACCAGAATACCAACGTTCCCTGTCCTCATTTAATAAGACCAGAACACCACCGTTCACTGTCTGCGTTTAAGAAGACCAGGAATACCAACGTTCCCTGTCCTCATTTAATAAGACCAGAACACCACCGTTCACTGTCTGCGTTTAAGAAGACCAGAATACCAACGTTCTCTGTCCTCATTTAATAAGACCAGAACACCACCGTTCACTGTCTGCGTTTAAGAAGACCAGGAATACCAATTCTCCCTGTCCTCTTCATTGCTCCCTCTTGGTCAGGTTGTTGTTGTTCTCATTTACTTTCCTGGCTAAATAAAGTCAATTACTTCTCTAACGGTCACACAGGAAGCTGAGTGGAAGCCTCTTAGGATTTGAACTCCTCTTACTCACTGCCTTTTGCCTGTCAGTGTTTCTGCCTTTAAACTGCCTCTCATGGGGGAACTGTGAGGAATACAAACTCTAATGTTTTACTCAGGAAGTTGAGCAGAAGACTCAGTGCTTTCAGATGGGTTTTTTCTGCCCCATCCCCACCTCTACAGAGGGCAACTTGATCATGTATTTATATCAAAACATGATGTTTCTGCACTTCCTCTTCTCTGTTTGCCTTTAGCTTCTCAAATTAACTTTCTGAATAACATGTTCTTCTCTTTTCTTCAAAAATGGAGTCAAAGTCAAATTCCATGATTTTCCATGTTGCTGCATCAAGTGTATTAGACCTCAAAGATGAGAAATGGACCCAATGTAAATGTAGCAGAGCCCAAAGAGATAGTTCTTAGAGTGATGGCTTTGTTTTTAGACGGTGGAAACTCTACAATTATGCAGTAGATCATTTAAGGAAAGTGGAAGAAACACATCTCACCAATTCATAAACCATCTTGTAACTTGAAAATAAATATCACATTCTGTACTATACATTACTCAGTTGGCTTTGTTCATGTAGTTTTCCTCGTCTTGCCTCTGCCAACTGCTGAGCTTTGCAACCATGTTGATGAAACAATAGAGATGCATTGTCCTCCTCAACTTGTTCTTTCTCAGACGCCTCAATATTGACAAAATTAAAAGGTTGAGCTCTCTGGAAGGGCTCCCTGACTGCGTCCCAAATAGCACTGTAACCCTATCCCCTATATAGTGCACTACTTTTGACCAGAGACATATCAAAAGTAGTGCAATACATAGGGAATAGGGTGCCATTTAGGAGGTCATCTCTATTGCCTCACTACAGAGGCCAGCAGCATTGCTGTGGTCTGAAGCTCAGTTGCCTGGACTCACAGAACCCCTGCTCTCCCTCTCTCTGCTTCGCTAGGGAGTACAGTGTGTCTGTGCTTGGCCCCGTTTCCCCATTTCTCTGCCCCTACTGTGGATACTCTCTCTCTCTCGCTCTCTCTCTCTCTCTCTCTCTCTCTCTCTCTCTCTCTCTCTCTCTCTCTCTCTCTCTCTCTCTCTCCCTCTCCCTCTCCCTCTCTCCCTCTCTGTCTCCCACTCTCTCTCTCTCTCTCTCTCTCTCTCTCTCTCTCTCTCTCTCTCTCTCTCTCTCTCTCTCTCTCTCTCTCTCTCTCTCTCTCTCTCTCTCTCTCTCTCTCTCTCTCTCTCTCTCTCTCTCTCTCTCTCTCTCTCTCTCTCTCTCTCTCTCTCACTCACTCTCACTCTCACTCTCGCTCACTCGCTCTCTAGTGTGCATAGGAGCAGGGCCTATTCAGGGTCTCTAATAATGAATCGATATCTTTCTCTCTCTCCCTTTACTCTCTCTGTTTTCTTAAACTCTCTCTGTGCCATTTCTCACAGCCAAATAGGAAGGACCCAAATAAAGCTGCTCTTCCTCATGTCTTGGGATCTGAAGATCTCATAATGTTTGAGCCGGCAGCAACAGGCGAGGGTGAGGATGACTCCCAAGTGGCACTCTATTCCCTATATAGTGCACTACGTTTGACCAGAGCCCTATGCCCCCTGGTAAAAAAAAAAGTATTGCACTATAAAGAGAATAGGCTGCCAATTGGGATGCTGCCTGAGAGAGGGAAAGGTTAAAATCAGCCCCTTCCTCATGGTGAGTGATGACTCTCAAGAGAGACACATTGATTTAAGCAGCTGGGGTGATGGAGAGGAGGCACTCTTAGGGTTTGAAGGGCATCAGCTTCACCTTCCTCTGTGTTGCTTAGGGACCTCTAAACACACACACACAGGCACTAAGAAGTCAGATAGACAGGCAGGCAGGCACGCACACACCACAGACACAGACACAGACATGCACGCAGCAATACCGACACATATTCACAGACACACACATGAACTCAACAACTGCACCAGTCCATCTTACTCAAAAACAAAAGTGAAGGGGAAAACCACCATATTCACTTTATTGAAAGACAAAAAAGTTGCTGTCTACATTGGTCACTGATACATCGTGGTCTCCAGGGCCAATAGCAGCAGTCACACAAAGAGAGACAACCAGCGAGCCCAGCCGAGCTGAACCACAGCAGATGATGAGGGAGAGAGAAAGAGACTCCTGGACGTGCTCCTGCTGGCTTCAGACTCTTCTCGGGAAGGTCCCGGCCGCCCAGCCCATCCACTGTCACACTGAAAAGGAGCGCTTTGATACAGTTACTCAACCCACTCTCTGATCTAGAAACACATGAGGAGAGAAGAAGAGAAGCGTATTGTTCACCTTCAGTTTAGGTTGAATGGCATGAGAGAATCGCATCACACGGTACACATAGTTCATCATTCAGGGGCTGAATCATCTCATCAGTTCAGCTCGATGATGTCTTTCCCTCCCCTTGACAGTAAACAATACAATGACTCAAGATGTCGACAGGAAATTCCGCGCTACTATTGTACAACTGACCATAAGGTTTCCCTCGGTGTTTACAAAGGGGAGTGTCGCCTTCTTCTCAGAAATGTTGCAGGGGTCTTTCTTATTGAACCAGTGTTTGCTTACTGACCATGCAGGAAGTAGAACCACTATTTAGAGCTACTAAACCAATGTCTGTTTGTTCATGATGCTTGTACAATATGATAGGGATTGGTCATTCACTACTGAAGCAACGTACCGTACATAGCAAACAAGACCCCTTGCAGACACACAGATCAGATAAACAAAACTACGGTTCTTTTCTTAGATAGGCATTCACAATATCATGTCAATATGTTGATGGTGTAGTTGGTTTCCTAGTGTATTTTAGTTTAGGTTTCTTAGAGTAGAAATGCTGATCTAGGATCAGGTCCCCCTGTCTTATTTATTGTGATCAAATTATATCAAATTTATTTATATAGCCCTTCTTACATATGCTGATGTATCAAAGTGCTGTACAGAAACGCAGCCTAAAACCCCAAACAGCAAGCAATGCAGGTGTAGAAGCACGGTGGCTAGGAAAAACTCCCTAGAAAGCCCAGAACCTAGGAAGAAACCTAGAAAGGAACCAGGCTATGAGGGGTGGCCAGTCCTCTTTTGGCTGTGCCGGGTGGAGATTATAACAGAACATGGCCAAGATGTTCAAATGTTCATAAATGACCAGCATGGTCAAATAATAGTAACCACAGTGAACAGGTCAGGGTTCCATAGCCGCAGGAAGAACAGTTGAAACTGGAGCAGCAGCACGCCCAGGTGGACTGGGGACAACCAGGAGTCATCATGCCAGGTAGTCCTGTGGCATGGTCCTAGGGCTAAGGTCCTCCGAGAGAGAGAGAAATAATTAGAGAGAGCATACTTAAATTCACACAGGACACTGGATAAGATAGGAGAAATACTCCAGATATAACAGATATAACTTTGCCAAAGTACAGCCCCCACACTACTAGAGGGATATTTTCAACCACCAACTTACCATCCTGAGACAAGGCCGAGTATAGCTCACAAAGATCTCCGCCACGGCACAACCCAAGGGGGGGCGCCAACCCAGACAGGAAGACCACGTCAGTGACTCAACCCACTCAAGTGACGCACCCCTCCTAGGGACAGCATGGAAGAGCACCAGTAAGCCAGTGACTCAGCCCCTGTAATAGGGTTAGAGGCAGAGAATCCCAGTGGAGAGAGGGAAACCGGCCAGGCAGAGACAGCAAGGGCGGTTCGTTGCTCCAGTGCCTTTCCGTTCACCTTCACACTCCTGGGTCAGACTACATTCAGTCATAGGACCCACTGAAGAGATGAGTCTTCAATAAAGACTTAAAGGTTGAGACCGAGTCTGCGTCTCTCACATGGGTAGGTAGGCAGACCATTCCATAAAAATGGAGCTCTTTAGGAGAAAGCCCTGCCTCCAACTGTTTGCTTAGAAATTCTAAGGACAATTGGAGGCCTGCATCTTGTGACCGTAGTGTACGTGTAGGTATGTACGGCAGGACCAAATCGGAAAGATAGGTAGGAGCAAGTCCATGTAATGCTTTGTAGGTTAGCAGTAAAACCTTGAAATCAGCCCTTGCTTTAACAGGAAGCCAGTGTAGGGAGGCTTGCACTGGAGTAATATGATAACATTTTGGGGTTTTAGTCAGGATTCTAGCAGGTGTATTTTGCACTAATGCTTTATCCAGGTAGCCAGAAAGTAGAGCATTACAGTAGTCTAACCTAGAAGTAACAAAAGCATGGATTAATTTTTCTGCATCATTTTTGGACAGTTTTCGCAATGTTATGTAAATGGAAAAAGCTGTCCTTGAAACAGTCTTGATATGTTCGTCAAAAGAGAGATCAGGGTCCAGAGTAACGCCGAGGTCCTTTACAGTTTTATTTGAGACGACTGTACAACCATCAAGATGAATTGTCAGGTTCAACAGAAGATCTCTTTGTTTCTTGGAACCTAGAACCAGCATCTCTGTTTTGTCCGAGTTTAAAAGTAGAAAGTTTGAAGCCATCTACTTCCTCATGTCTAAAACACAGGCTTCGAGCGAGGTCAATTTTGGGGCTTCAACATGTTTCATTGAAATATACAGCTGTGTGTCATCCGCATAGCAGTGAAAGTTAACATAATGTTTTCGAATGACATCCTCAAGAGGTAAAATATATAGTGAACAATAGTGGTCCTAAACGGAACCTTGAGGAACACTGAAATTTACAGTTGATTTGTCAGAGGACAAACCATTCACAGAGACAAACTGATATCTTTCCGACAGATAAGATGTAAACCAGGCCAGAACTTGTCCGTGTAGACCAATCTGGATTTCCAATCTCTCCAAAAGAATGTGGTGATCGATGGTATCAAAAAGCAGCACTAAGGTCTAGGAGCACGAGGACAGATGCAGAGCCTCCGTCTGAAGCCATTAAAAGGTCATTTATCACCTTCACAAGTGCAGTCTCAGTGATGATGGTGTCTAAAACCAGACTGAAGCATGTTGTATACATTGTTTGTCTTCAGGAAGGCAGTGAGTTGCTGTGCAACAGCTTTTTCAAAAATCTTTGAGAGGAATGGGAGATTCGATATCAGCCAATAGTTTTTTATATTTTCTGGGTCAAGGTTTGGCTTTTTCAAGAGAGGCTTTATTACTGCCACTTTCAGTGAGTTTGGTACACATCCGATGGATAGAGAGTCGTTTATTATGGTCAACATAGGAGGACCGAGCACAGGAAGCAGCTCTCTCAGTAGTTTAGTTGGAATAGTGTCCAGTATGCAGCTTGAAGGTTTGCAGCTTGAAGGTGATCATTTGGAATGACGCCAGAGAGGAAAAGATTCACTGGCTTCCTAAGCCAGACTGAAACTGATCCGTAATCAGCACAACTACTCTGAGACACTTGATACATACGGCCCCAGAAGTAACTGCCATGGATAGGACATATGGAGTCTGTCAGTCAGTCAACTGCATATGAAGCCTGTCGATGTGGATAAGAATTCCGAAGCTTTAGAAACCATCTCTGGGTTCTGTCATTACATCACTTGCACATGACGTCCAGGGAGAATAGTATTTATAATGTGACTGATTGCAGAGTGTGGCACAGTTAACTATTTCCTGTTATGAACCCACGCATTCACACATACACGGTGGGAATCATTTCTCATGGGGGCGCTCTTAGGTAAACATTGCACAATGGGCCGTTTCACAATCTCGCCATGATTCCAAAAGAGCAGTTTTGGTTTATTTTATTCATTTATTTTACCATGGCTCAGGCCAGACTTGAGGCATCAAAAAATGGATCCAAATTATCAAACAGCTGTTGGAGCTCTTTGTTCTGGCTCCAGCTCAGAGGATCCTCCAGCGCAGACTCCCTCCCTCTCCCTACCACTATCTCTCTCTCTCTCTCTTTCTCTCTCTCTCTCTCTTTCTCGCCAACTCCTTCCATCTCTCTCTCTCTCTCTCTCTCTCTCTCTCTCTCTCTCTCTCTCTCTCTCTCTCTCTCTCCTTCCCTCTCTCTCTCTCTCTCTCTCTCTCTCTCTCTCTCTCTCTCTCTCTCTCTCTCTCTCTCTCTCTCTCTCTCTCTCTCTCTTTATCTCTCTCTTTATCTCTCTCGCTCTCTCTGAGAAGAAAACCCACAGAGAGAGTTGGCTGCTGCTGCTTCTGTGGGGAGTTATTAAAGGACAAATACACAACTTTTCAACCTAACTTTCACCATCTCCATCACAGTACATATACAGTTGAAGTCGGAAGTTTACATACACTTAGGTTGGAGTCATTAAAACAAGTTTTTCAACCACTCCACAAATATCTTGTTAACAAACTATAGTTTTGGCAAGTCGGTTAAGGCATCTACTGTGTGCATGACAAAAGTAATTTTTTCAACAATTGTTTACAGACAGATTATTTCACTTAAAATTCACTGTATCACAATTACAGTGGGTCAGAGGTTTACATACACTAAGTTGGCTGTGCCTTTAAAAAGCTTGGAAAATTCCAGAAAATGATGTCATGGCTTTAGAAGCATCTGATAGGCTAATTGATATCAATTGAGTCAATTGAAGGTGTACCTGTGGATGTATTTCAAGGCCTACCTTCAAACTCACTGGCCCTTTGCTTGACATCATGGGAAAATCTAAAGAAATCAGCCAATACCTCAGATAAACAATTGTAGACCTCCACAAGTCTGGTTCATCCAGGGGTGGCCTCATTGTGTTGTGGGGGTGCTTTGCTGCAGGAGGTACTGGTGCACTTCACAAAATAGATGGCGTCATGAGGAGGAAAATTATGTGTATATTTTGAAGCAACATCTCAAGACATCAGTCAGTTAGTAAAAGCCTGGTCGCAAATGGGTCTTCCAAATGGACAATGACCCCAAGCATACTTCCAAAGTTGTGGAAAATGGCTTAGGGACAACAAAGTCAAGGTATTGGGGTGGCCATCACAAAGCCCTGACCTCCATCCTATAGAAAATTTGTTGGCAGAACTGAAAAAGCTTGTGTGAGCAAGGAGGCCTTTAAATCTGACTCTGTTACACCAGCTCTGTCAGGAGGAATGAGCCAAAATTCACCCAACTTATTGTGGGAAGCTTGTGGAAGGCTACCCAAAACGTTTGACCCAAGTGAAACAGTTTAAAGGCAATGCTACCAAATACTAATTCAGTGTATGTAAACTTCTGACCCACTGGGAATGTGATGAAAGAAAGAAAAGCTGAAATAAATAATTCTCTCTACTATTATTATAATTCTATTAAATAATTAAATAATTCTCTCTACTATTACTATCTACCACTACCTTGTATCCTTTTCCCTCTCGCTCTCATCCAACACTTCCCACACTGCCCCTACTCGGATGGTATCGCGCCGTCCCAACCTTCGCTCTCTCTCCCCCGCTACTCTCTCCTCTTCCATCCTATCATCTCTTCCCTCTGCTCAAACCTTCTCCAACCTATCTCCTGATTCTGCCTCCTCAACCCTCCTCTCCTCCCTTTCTGCATCCTTTGACTCTCTATGTCCCCTATCCTCCAGGCCGGCTCAGTCCTCCCCTCCCGCTCCGTGGCTCGACGACTCATTGCGAGCTCACAGAACAGGGCTCCGGGCAGTAGAGCGGAAATGGAGGAAAACTCGCCTCCCTGCGTACCTGGCATCCTTTCACTCCCTCCTCTCTACATTTTCCTCCTCTGTCTCTGCTGCTAAAGCCACTTTCTACCACTCTAAATTCCAAGCATCTGCCTCTAACCCTAGGAAGCTCTTTGCCACCTTCTCCTCCCTCCTGAATCCTCCTCCCCTCCCCCCCTCCTCCCTCTCTGCAGATGACTTCGTCAACCATTTTGAAAAGAAGGTCGACGACATCCGATCCTCGTTTGCTAAGTCAAACGACACCGCTGGTTCTGCTCACACTGCCCTACCCTGTGCTCTGACCTCTTTCTCCCCTCTCTCTCCAGATGAAATCTCGCGTCTTGTAACGGCCGGCCGCCCAACAACCTGCCCGCTTGACCCTATCCCTTCCTCTCTTCTCCAGACCATTTCCGGAGACCTTCTCCCTTACCTCACCTCGCTCATCAACTCATCCCTGACCGCTGGCTACGTCCCTTCCGTCTTCAAGAGAGTGAGAGTTGCACCCCTTCTGAAAAAACCTACACTCGATCCCTCCGATGTCATCAACTACAGACCAGTATCCCTTCTTTCTTTTCTCTCCAAAACTCTTGAACGTGCCGTCCTTGGCCAGCTCTCCCGCTATCTCTCTCAGAATGACCTTCTTGATCCAAATCAGTCAGGTTTCAAGACTAGTCATTCAACTGAGACTGCTCTTCTCTGTATCACGGAGGCGCTCCGCACTGCTAAAGCTAACTCTCTCTCCTCTGCTCTCATCCTTCTAGACCTATCGGCTGCCTTCGATACTGTGAACCATCAGATCCTCCTCTCCACCCTCTCCGAGTTGGGCATCTCCGGCGCGGCCCACGCTTGGATTGCGTCCTACCTGACAGGTCGCTCCTACCAGGTGGCGTGGCGAGAATCTGTCTCCTCATGCGCTCTCACCACTGGTGTCCCCCAGGGCTCTGTTCTAGGCCCTCTCCTATTCTCGCTATACACCAAGTCACTTGGCTCTGTCATAACCTCACATGGTCTCTCCTATCATTGCTATGCAGACGACACACAATTAATCTTCTCCTTTCCCCCTTCTGATGACCAGGTGGCGAATCGCATCTCTGCATGTCTGGCAGACATATCAGTGTGGATGACGGATCACCACCTCAAGCTGAACCTCGGCAAGACGGAGCTGCTCTTCCTCCCGGGGAAGGACTGCCCGTTCCATGATCTCGCCATCACGGTTGACAACTCCATTGTGTCCTCCTCCCAGAGCGCTAAGAACCTTGGCGTGATCCTGGACAACACCCTGTCGTTCTCAACTAACATCAAGGCGGTAGCCCGTTCCTGTAGGTTCATGCTCTACAACATCCGCACAGTACGACCCTGCCTCACACAGGAAGCGGCGCAGGTCCTAATCCAGGCACTTGTCATCTCCCGTCTGGATTACTGCAACTCGCTGTTGGCTGGGCTCCCTGCCTGTGCCATTAAACCCCTACAACTCATCCAGAACGCCGCAGCCCGTCTGGTGTTCAACCTTCCCAAGTTCTCTCACGTCACCCCGCTCCTCCGCTCTCTCCACTGGCTTCCAGTTGAAGCTCGCATCCACTACAAGACCATGGTGCTTGCCTACGGAGCTGTGAGGGGAACGGCACCTCAGTACCTCCAGGCTCTGATCAGGCCCTACACCCAAACAAGGGCACTGCGTTCATCCACCTCTGGCCTGCTCGCCTCCCTACCACTGAGGAAGTACAGTTCCCGCTCAGCCCAGTCAAAACTGTTCGCTGCTCTGGCCCCCAACGGTGGAACAAACTCCCCACGACGCCAGGACAGCGGAGTCAATCACCACCTTCCGGAGACACCTGAAACCCCACCTCTTTAAGGAATACCTAGGATAGGATAAAGTAATCCTTCCCCCCCCCCCTTAAAAGATTTAGATGCACTATTGTAAAGTGGCTGTTCCACTGGATGTCATAAGGTGAATGCACCAATTTGTAAGTCGCTCTGGATAAGAGCGTCTGCTAAATGACTTAAATGTAAATGTTAAATGTAATTATTCTGACATTTCACAATATTAAAATAAGGTGGTGATCCTAATTGACCTTATACATATAAATGTATTTGGCTAAGGTGTATGTAAACTTCCAACTTCAACTGTATATACATATGTAAAAACAGTGCGTTTTTACGTTTTGTAGAAAGAAATATAAAGTTAAAAAGCTCTACACGATGACATCATCAAAAACATTTTACAACAGTGAACATCACCATTTAAATCCCTTTGAATCCTACCCTGTGATGTCAGAAAGAAGCATATATTTTTCCTAGGGCCTTTCTTATCTTTTTAACTATAGATCATAGAAACGCGTTGTTTTCACACATGTTATCGCTGGTTTGGTGCTGGAGATAATGAATATGAGGTTGAAAAGTGGCAGAATTGCCCTTTAACGCATCAGCCCCTAATAAAAAGAATGCTCAGAGAGATAGAAAAGCCTTGATCTTTCCCAGCTCTTCTATGAACCCCTTTGTCGTATCTGTGTAAGATCCACATGTTAAGTCACACGTATGCTGTAGTGGCCCTTTCCTCCCTAGATCCCAAACATTGTGTTGTGTTGTTTCTGCTTGCTGTATAATGTGCAGGCTATATTCAGCTTTGTTGGTGTGTGTGTGTGAACGTGCGAGGCACCTAGAAAATGAGTCACTGTGTGTCTCTTTGGAAAAATAGGGTCACAGTGAAAGTACACTACTACTTGAAAGTACACTACTACTTGAAAGTACACTACTACTGGACTAGGCCTAAGTCTTGAAGTCACAATGCGACTAGCCCCGACACTCTTCTCACCTCATCGCCTCCTCATCTTCATTAGCCTCATAATGAGCATTGAGAGAGCGATCAAGAGAGAAAGAAAGAAAGAAAGGGAGAGTTGTGGAGAGAGGGACTCCTAGATGAGTTTTAAGTAGTTGTCTGTTCCCCTGGCAGCTTCGTAATATATTTTTTTATGAGGGTATTAGGCTTTGCCGATTCATTATACCTTATTTCATATGATGTTTGCTTTGTTCTGGAAACTTCTCTCCTCTCTGGTGGGACTGGATTTTTAAGATAATGAATCCAAAACAAGCAACTTTGAAATGGAGCAGCCAGCTCGAAGCCGGGAGCTGCTTCTACACCTGCATTACTTGCTGTTTGGGGTTTTAGGCTGGGTTTCTGTACAGCACTTTGAGATATCAGCTGATGTACGAAGGGCTATATAAATACATTTGATTTGATTTAGTGCTGAAGCGGACCTCTCCCTCACACCGCTTTGTCTTGCTGTGTGGAGATGAATACACTATTCTGCATTATTCAGCATGGTTCTCTCTCTCTCTCTCTCTCTCTCTCTCTCTCTCTCTCTCTCTCTCTCTCTCTCTCTCTCTCTCTCTCTCCTTCTCTCTCTTTGCCCCTCTTTATCTGCCTCATTCTATTTTGATCTCTCCTCCTTTCACTCCCTCTCTCTCTCTTTTTCTCTCTCTCTCTCCCCCCTGTCTCGCTCCACCCCCTCACTATCTCTCTTTTTCTCCCTCTCTCTATTCATTCAGCAGTGTAAGGCCTGCGATGGCTATAACAGATCCACTTTATTCCAGAAGGTCATGAGGTGTGTGTGCCTGCGCTCGCTTCTGTGTCAAGTGATACAGTTATATTTTTTTCTGAACACACACACAGGCACAGACCTTAGCTGCAACCCTTTGATGCTCGCTAAGCGCTGTAGCTACCGGGGATCATGTAAATCTGGGTGGTATTTTACTGATATGGTATTGGATGAAGAGCCCAGGCCTGTTGTCTGTGTTCATGCATTGATTGCTCAATCGTGTGTGTGTGTGTGTGTGTGTGTGTGTGTGTGTGTGTGTGTGTGTGTGTGTGTGTGTGTGTGTGTGTGTGTGTGTGTGTGTGTGTGTGTGTGTGTGTGTGTGTGTGTGTGTGTGTGTGTGTGTGTGTGTGTGTGTGTGTGCGGCATAATGCGTCCAGAGCAAGTAGAACACATCAAGCACTAAGCAGTAGGCTAAGCACGTCAGTGTGCCGTATTACACAGGAGTAGTTCAAACCTGAGCTATTTGTGTGTGTGCTTGAGCCAGTGGACTACTGTCTAGTCTAGGTACTCTCATGACAGTGTCCATGTTTTGGAGAATGTGCAAATGGTCGGTGGAGAAGCCGGCTACGACCAAATTCGTTTTGTTTCATGTTTGTGACCTCATGAAAGACAATACAGCCACATTACCATAACTCTGCTTATAAAGGTGCTTCCATTGTGAGGTTTGCGTCTAATTAGTGTATAAAATGAAGGAGTAAAGATGAAACTATTTGTGAAATGATGTAATGGTGTTAATGTGAGAGAATTGTATTCCCTTTAAAGTTGAACTAAGTCATTGGCCTGCCCCCATGAACACAGACATGATCTGGCACATGGGACAGTCCTTTTCTACTGTTACGAATAAAACCCCCACCTGAAGAAATCCTCATCAGGATTTACATTTACATTACATTCTAACCACGAAAGACTTCAGGGAAGCAGAGAGAGAGAGAGACGTGCGGATTTCCAACCGAAAGACGGACGCTTCCAACGGAGATCACGACAACACACTCAGTGTAAATATACATTGATTGCAATTATTCTAGAATGAGTGAGCGTTCATGTGCAAAGGATTAGCATTTCAATGAATATAATTATCAACTGTGTAGTGTCTCTTTTTTTATCTTTCCTGCCCTTCTCAGTCCACACTCACTTCCCTTTGTCCACCAAGCCGTCATATTGGCTTAGCCCACTAGGGAACCTTCCCTATCATTTCCTTGTAACCATATCTACTGTTTGTTTGTTCATACATTTCTGTGATTATTTAATTAGTAAATAAATGATTAAGACAATTGGCGTATGGATGATTCATAGTAAAGGCTGAGTTCGTGCAGATAACCAACCATTTACGACGTTTGGAATGAGACTAACTTGAGGTAAATAATCATTCATTCATTAGAAGACTAATTGGTCAGATATTAAAATATCTGAAGAGTTATATTAGGAAAATTATAACTTTGTAATCTGAAGATTTTCCTTGGTGTCCCAAATTCCTAGTTAATTACATTTACATGACTAGTTTAATCACGTAATAATAATTACAGAGAATTGATTTGATGAAATAACAGTCTTCAATTGAATGATGCCAAAGAGACGACAGTACTTTAATTGGGGTTCAATCAGACTTCAGCTATCTAAATTGCGTCTGTACTGTGAGACACTTAGTGCTATGAGGACACATCAGTATTGGATGGGCTGTGGGGTGAAGTTCAAGTCCTTCTCAACGTCCGGTTCATAATGGAAAGGAATTACTTTCTAGTGTTTTGATGAATGTTTTGGGGCCTTGGAGCCATTTTGTTGAACTTTTGTTTTACCAGGTTAATTGAATGGGAGAGAAATACTGGCTGGGGAAAAGGGATTTTAATGCAGGGATCAATATCAACACCTGTGGTTGTGTAATTAGATGGTGGGCAGAGAAGTGTGTGTGTGTGTGTGTGAGTGTGTGTGTGTGTTTGTGTGTTCCTACATGTGTACATTATGTGGTGAGGATCCAGTAGGATGTTCAGACCGTCGTCATGTCACAAGATAACAAAATAAAATATTGAACTGGATCATACTCCCTTTAGCACGGGGCCCATTAAAATCACATGAATCTCTTTCTCTCTCTCTTCAGAATTAGTGGTTAGAGCATTGGGCCAGTAACTGAAAGGTCGCTGGTTCGAATATCCGAGCCGACAAGGTGAAAATCTGTCGAATTGCCCTTAAGCAAGGCACTTAACCCTAATTTTCTCCAGGGGCGTCTTACTACTATGGCTGACCCTGGAACTGACCGTCTGCATTGTGAGGCTGTGTTGTGGATAGAACCAGTTATGATCTACAACTGTAAAAGAGATCAGACGAGACCCAGCCTGACAGTCTAGTGAGTGAGGTAATCTCAGCAGTAACCCTCCAGGAGACGAGAGGCGTAACTAGATACCACCGAGGGAAACATAATGCTCCTTTTCACCATCCGCTTTTTCATCCAATCAAAACATAATTACGCTTCTTCCCCAAAAAACATCCCGATGGGCCTTTTTAACTTAGTGATTCTCTTTCTGGCTGAGAGTTTGATTCTGTGGAACACGCAGACATGATTGCACTCCCTCTCAGAGTATGGGGCAATTTATTAGAGTCTAGCTGCACCTGTTAGATTTGTGACAGGCAGGCTCGCCTTCTCCCTTATCGTCTGCCTGTCAGTACAGAGACTGTAATCAGTGAGTTTCAATAGAGCTCGTAGAAGTCCGGACTACGCTCTCACTCACATACACACACATACCAGGTCGCAGGTCGCAGTGGTAAATGAGAACTTGTTCTCAACTGGCCTACCTGGTTAAATAAAGATGAAAAAACATAAACAACACACACACACACACACACACACACACACACACACACACACACACACACACACACACACACACACACACACACACACACACACACACACACACACACACACACACACACACACACACACACACACACACACACACACACACACACACACACACACACACACACACACACACACACAGTCTGCTTCTGAGGCCAAACCTCAATAATGTAAAATGTATAGAGAGCCTAATAAAGTGTAGTGCCAGATCATCTGCTGTGCAGCTAGAATACAATATTAAGCTGCAGCAGCACATCACAACACATAGTCTCTGAGCTTTGGTCCACTGTCTCCAGGGTAATAATGGGTTGTAGTTCATTATCTTGTAGAATGTGAATCTGCATACAGAGCACGGCTTGGTTTAGCCTGAAAACAAGTGGTGCTGTGAGTTGTACAAGTTTCTCTCTAATTGAAAGGGATTCTGTACAGAAAGGAGTGCAGGGGGAACAAAACGTACTGCTGATCTACAGGATAAGATATATCTGTGGATCTACAGGATAAGATATGTCTGTGGATCTACAGGATATGATATATCTGTGGATCTAGAGAGTGCAGATATACTATCTCCAGCACAGATTAGTATTATTTATTTTAAAAAGTCCTCATTTGGACTAATCTTCCAAGAGTCCTTAAACATTAAAATACAATTTATAATACGAACACATTTTCACAAATAACACACTGTTACAAACAGACGTAATACACTAACATATTGACCCCGATAAATACTCAGTCTAAAAATATATATAGATTCTTCATCTACCATAGTCCAACACAACTTTTCTATGTATTATATTTAATTGTTTTTACAGTATTGTTTAAATTTATATATTGAAAGGTTTCTAGTTTGCTCAGTTAAATTATTCAATTTCTTTATTGCTCTAAATCGAAATGTTTTTTAGCCTATTTCTCTGTTCTGCCTGGATAACACATAGATCTATTCCTAGTATTTACTGAATGTGTGTCTCTTACCAACTGAATACCGTTGTGAATAGAACTTGGCCGTTTTAAAGGGTGTATATTATGAAATAAAATAAGCAAGCTTTTTTCAATTGTTTTTGTTGATTGACGACCAACCAAGAGCATTGCACATGACTACAACAGAAGAACCATATCTCCACCTTAAAACAATTCTTGCTGCTTTGTTCTGTGCATTCTGCAGCCTCCTAATTTCACTTGCTGATGTATTTCTCCAGACAACAGAACAGTAGTTCACCTGACTCTCAATTAATGCTTGTGTTGTTTGCTTAAGAATCTTTCCTGGTAAATATTTAGCTATCCTTCTGATTGTGCATGCTGTTTTAATTTTTCTTTCTTTCCATAGATGACTTATTTGAGACGACCATGATAAGCAGTTGTCTAGCTACACTCCTAGTAGTTTGGTTTCTGCCACTTCCTCAATTTGTACTCCTCCCATACTTAATTGTATCCCATGCTGTGTTGGCCTTTTCCTGGTGGAACATACCTACATAACTTATGTTTCCTTGGTGTTAAGATAAAGGCTTAGACAAGTGCCTATGAATCAGAGTTGCAGCACAGCCAGAGCCTGGTAATAGAGTCTGCTATTGGTCGAGAGCTACACTACCACTATGATACATCACATCACTGTCAATTTTGTTGTATTATTATTATATGCTATATTCTGTTAACCTTTACAGCTTTGGTGAAGCACAAGAAAGAGATTTTGCGACGGAACGCGGTTTGTCACCGGGGACTCCGGACCGTAGATCGTCGTCGGAGGCTCCGGACTGGGAACCCTAGCAGGAGGCTCTGGACCGTCGCTGAAGGCTCTGGACCGCAGACCGTCGCTGAAGGCTCTGGACCGCAGACCGTCGCTGGATGCTCTGGACCGCAGACCGTCGCTGAAGGCTCTGGACCGCAGACCGTCGCTGAAGGCTCTGGACCGCAGACCGTCACTGGATGCTCTGGACCGCAGACCGTCGCTGGAAGCTCTGGACCGCAGACCGTCGCTGGATGCTCTGGACCGCAGACCGTCGCTGAAGGCTCTGGACCGCAGACCGTCGCTGAAGGCTCTGGACCGCAGACCGTCGCTGGAAGCTCTGGACCGCAGACCGTCGCTGGATGCTCTGGACAGCAGACCGTCGCTGGAAGCTCTGGACCGCAGACCGTCGCTGGAAGCTCTGGACCGCATACTGTTGCAGGAGGCTCTGGACCGCAGACCGTCGCTGGAAGGTCTGGACCGCATACTGTTGCAGGAGGCTCTGGACCGCAGACCGTCGCTGGATGCTCTGGACCGCATACTGTTGCAGGAGGCTCTGGACCGCAGACCATCGCTGGAGGCTCTGGCCTGCCGATCATCGCTGGAGGTTCCGGACCGCCGAAAGCGCTGGACTGGGACCTGTCGCCCGAAGCTCTGGACTGGGACCTGTCGCCGGAAGCTCTGTACTGGGAACTGTCGCCGGAAGCTCTGGACTGGGAACTGTCGCCGAAAGCTCTGGACTGGGACCTGTCGCCGGAAGCTCTGTACTGGGAACTGTCGCTGGAAGCTCTGGACTGGGAACTGTCGGCGAAAGCTCTGGACTGTGGAGGCGAAAGATTAATATTTGTGTCATTCTCAAAACTTTTGTCCACGACTGTAGCGTCAGTGCAGACCTGCGTGGTGGAATCTCTCGCTCTCTCTGCCACACACACACACACACACACACACACACACACACACACACACACACACACACACACACACACACACACACACACACACACACACACACACACACACACACACACACACACACACACACACACACACACACACACACACACACACACACACACACACACACACACACACACACACACACACACACACACGCTTCACATTGTCATTCTCCTGGGATCCTTGCTCCCTGGTGCTTTCTCTTTCTATCTTTCCCTGTCTTTATCCTTCTCTCTGTCTGAGTAAATGATGGAGATCTGCTGGTCCATGTTTTACGTCGATGAGAAGAGAGAGAGAGACAGACAGGGAAAGAGAGGGAGCTGTCACTCACTCAGACACAACAGGTCATTCCATTATGCAGCACCCAGAGGCATTCTCCACACACACACGTCCCACATCAAGGACACAGTCTAACAGGAAGTCACACACAATCAAACTCATCTAATTAATCAGATCCCATCTCATCAGCTACAGACATGTTATCATCAAGCATGTGCATATATATATATAACTTATGTCTGATAATCTACATTATTATGAATCAATCGCCCTGATCCCATTACCAGAGATTAAATGTAATGAGAGAGAGGCTGCATTTGCTTAGTCTTCCACCAGAGAGTTGTGGTTGGCATTTGCTGTTATTTATTTCAGCACACACATATACATGCGTGCCACACAAGCAAGCACGTGTGCATGGCGTAGTCCTTCACATTTCCCCTCTAAAATCCTATTTGTGTGTCAGCCAGGGCACAGAACAGCTTCAATACCTCTCTCTCTTTCCCTATCTCTCAGTCTTGTTTGGTAGGGGGTATTTCCCACTTTTGTGACACGACTGTGATTAGTCTTGTTAACGGTAGAGAAACCGCTAGAGGTGTGTTTTTACCTTTTAAATAAGAAGGTACACTCGAGCCATGAACGTCATTAGATCTCGTCCGTGAAAAGGTGAGGTATCAAACATAATAAGTAAATGAGCTGCTTTGAAGATGTTGAATACATTCATTTGGTGCACGGGGAGAGAGAGCCCTCTTCGGTTGTCGCGTCTGTAGAGACGCAGCTGAATGAACGGAATGCTGAAGAAACATTCAAAGAAGAGCTATTATGAGGATATAGGATGCTTTTCTGTTTATACAGCTGATATCTCAAAGTGCTGTACAGAAAACCAGCCTAAAACCCCAAACAGCAAGCAACGCAGATGTAGAAGCGCGGTGGCTAGGAAAAACTCCCTAAAAAGGCCAGAACCTAGAAAGAAACCTAAGAGGAACCAGACTATGAGGGGTGGCCAGTCCTCTTCTGGCAGTGCCGGGTGGAGATTATAACAGAGCATGGCCAAGATGTTCAAATGTTCATAGATGACCAGGAGGGTCATATAATAGTAATCACAGTGGTTGTCGAGGGTGCAGCAAGTCAGCACTTCAGGACGTACTGTATATAATGAATAGCCTAGTTGAAGTTGGAGACAGTTTAACTGTATGCCCATAGGGAAATCTCTACTGCATGTGTTTTAATGTTGACCAATTACAGGACAGAATCAGGATTCAGAAAACATGACCAACTCTTCCTCACCTCTGATTCTGAGGTGATGACATAACTCATCTATCTCTATCTCTCTCTCTTAGTTGTCTCTCTACTCTCGCTCTCTCCCTCTCACTCTCTCCCCCCTTCTTTTGGTCTAAATCAACCTGCCTTTTGTACTATGAGAGTAATACTAACTATTACTCTCCTTGCTCATCTTTAGGCATGCTGCAAGGAGGCATGAGGACTGCAGATGTGGCCAGGGAAATAAATTGCAATGTCCGTACTGTGAGACGCCTAAGACAGGGAGACAGGACGAACAGCTGATCATCCTCGCAGTGGTAGACCACGTGTAACAACACATGCACAGGATCGGTACATCCGAACATCACACCTGCGGGACCAGGTACAGGATGGCAACAACAACTGTCCGAGTTACACCAGGAACGCATAATCCCTCCATCAGTGCTCAGACTGTTCGCAATAGGCTGAGAGAGGCTGGACTGAGGGCTTGTAGGCCTGTTGTAAGGCAGGTCCTCACCAGACATCACCAGCAACAACATCGGCTATGGGCACAAACCCACCGTAACTGGACCAGACAGGACTGGCAAAAAGTGCTCTTCACTGACGAGTCACATTTTTTTCTCACCAGTAGTGATGGTCAGATTCGTGTGTATTGTCGAAGGAATGAGCGTTACACCGATGCCTGTACTCTGGAGTGGGATCGATTTGAAGGTGGAGGGTCCGTCATGGTCTGGGGCGGTGTGTCACAGCATCATCGGACTGAGCTTGTTGTCATTGCAGGCAATCTCAACGCTGTGCGTTACAGGGAAGACATCCTCCTCCCTCATGTGATACCCTTTCTGCAGGCTCATCCTGACATGACCCACCAGCATGACAATGCCACCAGCCATACTGCTCATTTTGTGAGTGATTTCCTGCAAGACAGGAATGTCAGTGTTCTGCCATGGTCAGGACTTGCAGGTGCTGGGAACTTGCAGGTGCCTTGGTGGAATAATGGTGTAACATGTCACAGGAAGAACTGGCAAATCTGATGCAGTCCATGAGAATTAGATGCACTGCAGTACTTAACTTCTTCGAGATAGGGGGCGCTCTTTTAATTTTTGGATAAAAAACGTTCCCGTTTTAAATAAGATATTTTGTCACGAAAAGATGCTCGACTATGCATGTAATTGACAGCTTTGGAAAGAAAAAACTCTGACGTTTCCAACACTGCAAAGTGTTATCTATTATCTATTATCTATGAGTGCCCCAGAACTAATGCTACAGGCGAAACCAAATTTCATACAGGAAATGTCATACAGGAAATGGTCCAGATTTTGAATGCCCTGTGTTCCAATGTCTCCTTATATGGCTGTGAATGCGCCAGGAATGAGCCTGCACTTTCTGTCATTTCCCCAAGGTGTCTGCAGCATTGTGACGTATTTGTAGGCATATCATTGGAAGATTGACCATAAGAGACTACATTTACCAGGTGTCCGCCCGGTGTCCTCTGTCGAAATTATTGCATAATCTCCAGGTCCATGCGCGTTCCATTTTCTTCAGAGGAGAAACCAAACTGCCACGAATGATTTATCATCGATAGATATTTGAAAAACACCTTGAGGATTGATTCTAAACAACGTTTGCCATGTTTCTGTCGATATTATGGAGTTAATTTGAAAAAAAGTTCACGTTGTAATGACTTAATTTTCGTTTTTTTTCTTACCCAAACGTGATGAACAAAACGGAGCGATTTGTCCTACACAAATAATATTTTTGGAAAAACTGAACATTTGCTATCGAACTGAGAGTCTCCTCATTGAAAACATCTGAAGTTCTTCAAAGGTAAATACTTTTATTTCAATGCTTTTCTTGTTTTTGTGAAAATGTTGCATGCTGAATGATAGGCTTAATGCTATGCTAGGCTATCAATACTCTTACACAAATGCTTGTTTAGCTATGGTTCAAAAGCATATTTTGAAAATCTGAGATGACAGTGTTGTTAACAAAAGGCTAAGCTTGAGAGCAAATATATTTATTTCATTTCATTTGCGATTTTCATGAATAGTTAACGTTGCGTTATGGTAATGAGCTTGGGGCTATAAATAGGATCCCGGATACGGGATTGCTCATCACAACGGGTTAATGCAGCTGGTGGCCACACCGGATACTGATTGTTACTTTTGATTTTGATCCCCCCCTTTGTTCAGGAACACATTATTCCATTTCTGTAAGTCACATGTCTGTGGAACTTGTTCAGTTTTATGTCTCAGTTGTTGAATCTTGTTATGTTCATACAAATATTTACACATTAACTTTGCTGAGTGCAGCTTGTTTCTTTTTTTGCTGAGTTTAGTTAGCAATCGCGCTAGTTAGCAACTTCATTCAAACTGCACTTAGAGATATAAAATAATATCCACAAGTTCATCTGATTCTGAGGAAGTAGATAAGGGCCAAAAGGGCCAAAATCCTTCTTTGCCATGTCAAAGCTGCCCATAAAAACATGGCTCAATCAAAAGGTACAATTAATGATCATCAGTCAGAGATAATGTTCATCCCGGCTATCAGTGTGGAGGTTGTCATTCCCTTTACCGTCACAGCTGAAGAGTAGAGCTGCCAGGTGCCAAGTCAGTATAGCAGACTGTCCTTACTGACTCAGTATAGCAAGATGGTGTGAGACTTTAGCGAATCACATATCCAGTCTGCCACACTCCCATGGGGGGAACACAGTGTTCCTCTTCTCTCCACATGGCGTCCAGTAGGACCCTGGATGGTCATCACTAATCTGGCTAGAGAGTATAATCTGTACGTTGGCACTATCTGGCCCTGCTAGAGAGCACATAATGTACATTGGCACTATATGCCCATTGTAGAATGGACAGAAGTAGAACTGTTTAACCAAACTAAACTTAGCCTTCGAAACGTAGCCACCTCAACCAGGATCCTAAGCCTTGCATTGATTATGGATAAATAGCTCAGAATGTGAATGCTAAAGTTCTGATGATATTCCCGGAGTGTCCATTCTGGCATGCCTATTTAATGTCGAACCATAGGACCCCCTCTGAGCGTCACACTTCCTACTCAGCGTGAAGCTCCAGGGCTGTGCTGTCCCAGGGCCGGGTCTGTCAGCACTCTGCCCGAACCAGGGAGCTCTAGTTGTGCTTTGAGCTCAGTGGGAGAGGGCCTGCATGAACAGGAAGTCCGCAGCTGGCAGGCTTCATCTCTATCCATCTGAGACTGCAAACTGGGGTGTCCTAAATTGCACCCTATTCCTTATATAATGTACTACTTTTGACCAGAGCCCTAGTGCACTATAAAGGGAATAGGGTGTGATTTGGGACGTAGGCTGTCAGGGCTATGAACCAGTAGAGCAAACGAAACAGCTACGATAACTCAACACCCACTAACTGAACACAGTGGAGGCAATCGAGACAATCGAGGTACTCGACCAGCAGTAGAATCAGCAGTAGAGCCAGAAAAGGAAAAGAACGCGTGAGGCCGGGGCCCTCTCGCCCATACAGAGTAGAGGCCCCTTGCCATCTTTGGATGGCTCTGCACCGCATGCTATGACAACGATCAATGCCCATTTCCCATAGAGCAGGAGGGTGAGAACTAGCTACAGAGGGATTCTGTGCCCTATCAAAAAAGAAAATAAATATTTTTCAGGAAGGTTGAAAGTTTTTTTGGTGGGGTTTTGGTTGCATGACCTTTATTCCTTTATTGATGTATTTATCTGCTTTCAGCCAGCCAGAAGATGGCTCCTCCTGGTGAGCTGAAGTCCTGCGGAGGCTGAGGCTGTTTGGATGCTCTTTCAGGTGAATAATACCGTCCCTGAGCCCATGCAGCCAATTCTCTCTAGCTCTCTCTTCCTTGTTCTCTCTCCATCCTGCCCCTACCCTTCCTGCTCTCCCGCTCTCTGCCCCCTACCCACTCTGTACAATTGGATCTGGGAAAACAAACAGAAACAAACAAAGAAAAGCAAGTAAACAAGTAGCTTCCCGCCAGGCGTGACGGCTGGCAGCCTTGGCACTGAGGTAGCAGACTCACTATCGTCAGCCTTTTCAGAACCCTCTCACAACCCTCCCTCTGTCTCTATTTCAAATCAAATGTATTTATATAGCTCTTTGTACAACAGCTGATATCTCAAAGTGCTGTACAGAAACCCAGCCTAAAACCCCAAACAAGCAATGCAGGTGTTGAAGCACGTTGGCTCTGAAAAACTCCCTAGAAAGGCCAAAACCTAGGAAGAAACCTAGAGAGGAACCAGGCTATGAGGTGTGGCCAGTCCTCTTCTGGCTGTGCCGGGTGGAGATTGTAACAGAACATGGCCAAGATGTTCAAATGTTCATAAATGACCAGAATGGTCAAATAATAGGACTGGGACAGGTAGCACGTCCGGTGAACAGGTCAGGATTCCATAGCCGCAGGCAGAACAGTTGAAACTGGAGCAGCAGCACGGCCAGGTGGACTGGTGACAGCAAGGAGTCATCATGCCAGGTAGTCCTGAGGCATGGTCCTAGGGCTCAGGTCCCCTGAGAGAGAGAATTAGAGAGTGCATACTTAAATTCACACAGGACACTGGATAAGACAGGAGAAGTACTCCAGATATAACAAACTGACCCTAGCCCCGCGACACATAAACTACTGCAGCATAAATACTGGAGGCTGAGACAGGAGGGGTCTGTCTGTGGCCCCATCCTATTTTTCTGTCTCACTTGGGTCTCTCTATCAGTGTCTCTCTCTCTCTGTCTCTCTCTCTCTCTCTCTCTCGCTCTCTCTGCATGCTGGGAGTGTTTGGTGCATGCTGGGAATTGTATGAGCGACCCACATGGGGATGCCGATCCTGTCTCTTCGGCACGGCTTTAGGTCTGTCACTGTGGAGGAGTTTATGATCACCGTAGGAGAGAAGGTACAGTAGGTTATGAAAATGTTGCTTTTGCATCACAAATTAATAAAGAGGTGGTGTTTCTTAAAGAAGAGCGTCTTGTTGATCAGATGGTTGAGCATGGCGTACTTCTTAAAGGTACGTATTTCAAGATACGCCGCTCTTTCTCAGTCAACAAGGGCAAAGATTTCTAATGTTTATTCCACTGTTTATTGGAGCGTGAGTTACTGGAGTGTGATTATTGGAGAGTGAGTTATTTGAGTTATTTGAGTGTGAGTGTGAGTTATTGAGTGTGTGTTTATTTGAGTGTGAGTTATTGGAGTGTGAGTTATTGGAGCGTATTATTGGAGCGGAGCGTGATTTATTGGAGTGTGAGTTATTGGAGTTATTGGAGCGTGAGTTATTTGATTGCGTGAGTTATTGGAGTTACTGGAGCGTGAGTTACTGGAGCGTGAGTTACTGGAGCGTGAGTTATTGGAGCGTGAGTTATTTGAGCGTGAGTTATTGGAGCGTGAGTTACTGGAGCGTGAGTTATTGGAGCGTGAGTTATTGGAGCGTGAGTTATTTGAGCGTGAGTTACTGGAGCGTGAGTTATTGTTGAGTTACTGGAGCGTGAGTTATTGGAGCGTGAGTTATTTGAGCGTGAGTTACTGGAGCGTGAGTTACTGGAGCGTGAGTTATTTGAGCGTGAGTTACTGGAGCGTGAGTTATTGGAGCGTGAGTTATTGGAGCGTGAGTTATTTGAGTGTGAGTTACTGGAGCGTGAGTTACTGGAGCGTGAGTTATTTGAGCGTGAGTTACTGGAGTGTTACTGAGTTACTGCGTGATTATTGGAGTTATTGGAGCGTGAGTTATTGAGCGTGAGTTATTGCAGCGTGAGTTACTGGAGCATGAGTTATTGGAGAGTTATTGGAGCGTGAGTTACTGGAGTGGAGTTACTGAAGCGTGAGTTATTGGAGCGTGAGTTATATTGGAGCGTGAGTTATTGGAGCGTGAGTTATTGGTTTATTGGAGCGTTAGTTACTGCGTGAGTTACTGGAGCATGAGTTATTGGAGTGTGAGTTATTGGAGCGTTAGTTACTGGAGTGAGAGTTACTGAGTTTATTTGAGCTGAGTTATTTGAGCGTGAGTTATTGGAGCGTGAGTTATTGTATTTATTGGAGCGTGAGTTATTTGAGCGTGAGTTACTGGAGCGTGAGTTACTGGAGCGTGAGTTATTTGAGCGTATTACTGGAGCGTGAGTTATTGGAGCGTGAGTTATTGGAGCGTGAGTTATTTGAGTGTGAGTTGGAGCGTGAGTTACTGGAGCGTGAGTTATTTGGTGAGTTACTGGAGCATGAGTTAATGGAGCGTGAGGTTATTGCAGCGTGAGTTACTGGAGCGTGAGTTATTGGAGAGTTATGAGGTGAGTTATTGGAGCGTGAGTTATTGGAGCGTGGAGGAGTTATTGGAGTGGTTATTGGAGCGTGTTACTGGTATTGGCGTGAGTTATTGGAGCGTGAGGTATTGGAGCGTGAGGTATTGGAGCGTGAGTTATTGGAGCGTGAGGTATTGGAGCGTGAGGTATTGGAGCGTGAGGTATTGGAGCGTGAGGTATTGGAGCGTGAGGTATTGGAGCGTGAGGTATTGGAGCGTGAGGTATTGGAGCGTGAGGTATTGGAGCGTGAGGTAATGGAGCGTGAGGTATTGGAGCGTGAGGTATTGGAGCGTGAGGTATTGGAGCGTGAGGTATTGGAGCGTGAGGTATTGGAGTGTGAGGTATTGGAGTGTGAGATATTGCTGTTTGGGAAGTTTGCAAGTTCTATTAAGATTGTCCCGTTGGGTAACAAACAGAGGTGTGGACTCGAGTCACATGGCTTGGACTCAAGTCAGACTCAAGTCACAAATATGATGACTTGAACTCGACTTTGACTTTAACGCCAATGAGTCGGGACTTGACTTGGACTTGAGCCTTATGACTCGACCTGACTTGATACCCTCCCCAAGCCCAAATATAAAAAATGATTCTATTAAAAAAAGTGTGCAGCGCATCAACTTTACATTTAACGGATTAAAGTTTGAATCGGACAGCAGCCAATCAAATTGTGCCAGCTGAGAAAAAGTTGTGCGAGCCAGTGCAGAGGAACATTGGCGGGTGAATTCAGATGGAGCCCTTGGAAAGATGATACCCCAAATTATTATTTTCGGATATAAAGACGACGCCGTATCAGCAAAAAACAGATTGCAACTTGCAAAACATCCGGGAAGAAAATTACAGACGCAGGCGCAACAATTTCCAACTTTGTTCGACATTTGAAGCTGCACAAAGAACGGTAAGTCGTGGCTAATATAGACGACAGCTATATATTTGATTACTTTACTAGTGTATCATGTAGACTAACCTAACGTTAAATCAATGAGCCTCCACACAGTCAGTCAGTGCAGGAACGTGATCCTTCCACCCAAGATTGACTTACAACTGGCTAGGCAGTTTGTTGCCAAAATCCTGCCTGATGTTACTGCTGTTGGGACGATTGTGTGCAAGCCTACATCGCCCGATTGCGCCCCATAGCGATCCTTGATAGTCGATCCCTATTGAGGCGGGGGGTCTTTCTCATGGCTACCCATGTATTTCCATGGAAATATAATGTTTATTTGGAAAGTAATAAATACCTAGATATTTTTAAATGCATTCATGATTTGCGTAAATGTAATATACTAACTATTACTCTTGTCAAAAATATGAAATGGTATTACATTTGGTGAAGAGCATATTATGTTTAGGACTCAAAACTCACAGTTTAGGACTTAGGATACTTGACGGTCTTGACTTGCTAAGTGCTAAGACTTGAGACTTACAAAACAATGACTTGGTCCCACCTCTGGAACAAACAACCAGCTCTGAAACAGGTTATGCAGTTTCAAACACCCGGCTCTGAAACAGGTTATGCAGTTTCAAACACCCGGCTCTGAAACAGGTTATGCCGTTTCAAACACCCGGCTCTGAAACAGGTTATGTTGTTTCAAACACCCGGCTCTGAAACAGGTTATGCCGTTTCAAACACCCGGCTCTGAAACAGGTTATGTTGTTTCAAACACCCGGCTCTGAAACAGGTTATGCCGTTTCAAACACCCGGCTCTGAAACAGGTTATGCCGTTTCAAACACCCGGCTCTGAAACAGGTTATGTTGTTTCAAACACCCGGCTCTGAAACAGGTTATGCCGTTTCAAACACCCGGCTCTGAAACAGGTTATGCCGTTTCAAACACCCGGCTCTGAAACAGGTTATGCCGTTTCAAACACCCGGCTCTGAAACAGGTTATGCCGTTTCAAACACCCGGCTCTGAAACAGGTTATGCCGTTTCAAACACCCGGCTCTGAAACATGTTATGTTGTTTCAAACGCCCGGCTCTGAAACAGGTTATGCCGTTTCAAACACCCGGCTCTGAAACAGGTTATGCCGTTTCAAACACCCGGCTCTGAAACAGGTTATGCCGTTTCAAACACCCGGCTCTGAAACAGGTTATGCCGTTTCAAACACCCGGCTCTGAAACAGGTTATGCCGTTTCAAACACCCGGCTCTGAAACAGGTTATGTTGTTTCAAACACCCGGCTCTGAAACAGGTTATGCCGTTTCAAACACCCGGCTCTGAAACAGGTTATGCCGTTTCAAACACCCGGCTCTGAAACAGGTTATGCCGTTTCAAACACCCGGCTCTGAAACAGGTTATGCCATTTCAAACACCCGGCTCTGAAACAGGTTATGCCGTTTCAAACACCTGGCTCTGAAACAGGTTATGTTGTTTCAAACACCCGGTTCTGAAACAGGTTATGCCGTTTCAAACACCCGGCTCTGAAACAGGTTATGCAGTTTCAAACACCCGGCTGAATGTTCCACATAACCTGTTTCAGAGCCGGGTGTTTGACATTTTTTGTCTCTGTTCTTAAAGATTGGGGTTATGAGTCCTTGATTCCAGATGTCAGGGAAATAACCTACACTCAGGATCAAATTAAACAATTTTAATATAGTCAATTGAAATTTTGCACTAGTGAGTTTCAGCATCTCATTTAGGATGCCGTCAGGTCCGCATGCCTTTTTAAATTTGAAGGCCTGAAGTTTGTTATAGAGCTCCTGGTCAGTAATTGGGGAGTCCAATGGATTTTGATTGTGCTTTATAGCTTTTTCTAATCCATTCAACTTCTCATGAATTTGGCGTTGTTCTGTGTTTGTGTCAATTTAAACGATGGTGTAGAGCGTTTTAAAATGGGTTGTCCATATGTCACCATTTTGTATCGCTAATTCCTCTTGTTTAGATTTATTTTATTTTTTTCCAATTTTGCCAGAAGTTGTGTGTGTTTATGGACTCCTCAATTAGTGTCAGCTGCTTGCTGTTGTACTGTGATTTTTTGGGTTCTGAGTGTACGTTTATAGAGTTTTAAAGTCTCACAGTAATGAAGGTGTAATTCACCATTATTTGGGTCTCTGTGCTTTTGGTTGGATCGTGTTCTAAGTTTTTTCCTTATCATTTTACAATCTGCATCAAACCAGTTGTCATCTGTGATCTTTTTTGTTTAGTTTTTTGTCCATTTCCATTGTGCTTTTTTTGCCGTTTGCCTGAATATATAGTTGATGTTTTTTACTGCTAGATTGATGCCTTCTTTACAGTGAGTGAATGTGGTATCCAGAAAGTTATCGAAGGGTGTTTGGATATTTTGGTTACAGGTTGCTTTCTGGTATTCTTCTGTGCTGTTTTGGGCCCATCTTTGAGTTTAGGCCCTGAATGTTCCACATGCTAACTGATAGCTTGATGAGTTTAGGCCCTGAATGTTCCACATGCTAACTGATAGCTTGATGAGTTTAGGCCCTGAATGTTCCACATGCTAACTGATAGCTTGATGAGTTTAGGCCCTGAATGTTCCACATGCTAACTGATAGCTTGATGAGTTTAGGCCCTGAATGTTCCACATGCTAACTGATAGGTTGATGAGTTTAGGCCCTGAATGTTCCACATGCTGACTGATAGCTTGATGAGTTTAGGCCCTGAATGTTCCACATGCTGACTGATAGCTTGATGAGTTTAGGCCCTGAATGTTCCACATGCTAACTGATAGCTTGATGAGTTTAGGTCCTGAATGTTCCACATGCTGACTGATAGCTTGATGAGTTTAGGCCCTGAATGTTCCACATGCTAACTGATAGCTTGATGAGTTTAGGTCCTGCCTGAATGTTCCACATGCTGACTGATAGCTTGATGAGTTTAGGCCCTGAATGTTCCACATGCTAACTGATAGCTTGATGAGTTTAGGTCCTGAATGTTCCACATGCTAACTGATAGCTTGATGAGTTTAGGCCCTGAATGTTCCACATGCTAACTGATAGCTTGATGAGTTTAGGCCCTGAATGTTCCACATGCTAACTGATAGCTTGATGAGTTTAGGCCCTGAATGTTCCACATGCTAACTGATAGCTTGATGAGTTTAGGCCCTGAATGTTCCACATGCTAACTGATAGCTTGATGAGTTTAGGCCCTGAATGTTCCACATGCTAACTGATAGGTTGATGAGTTTAGGCCCTGAATGTTCCACATGCTGACTGATAGCTTGATGAGTTTAGGCCCTGAATGTTCCACATGCTGACTGATAGGTTGATGAGTTTAGGCCCTGAATGTTCCACATGCTAACTGATAGGTTGATGAGTTTAGGCCCTGAATGTTCCACATGCTAACTGATAGCTTTATGAGTTTAGGCCCTGAATGTTCCACATGCTAACTGATAGCTTGATGAGTTTAGGCCCTGAATGTTCCACATGCTAACTGATAGCTTGATGAGTTTAGGCTCTGAATGTTCCACATGCTAACTGATAGCTTGATGAGTTTAGGCCCTGAATGTTCCACATGCTAACTGATAGCTTTATGAGTTTAGGCCCTGAATGTTCCACATGCTAACTGATAGCTTGATGAGTTTAGGTCCTGAATGTTCCACATGCTGACTGATAGCTTGATGAGTTTAGGCCCTGAATGTTCCACATGCTAACTGATAGCTTGATGAGTTTAGGCCCTGAATGTTCCACATGCTAACTGATAGCTTGATGAGTTTAGGCCCTGAATGTTCCACATGCTAACTGATAGCTTGATGAGTTTAGGCCCTGAATGTTCCACATGCTAACTGATAGCTTGATGAGTTTAGGCCCTGAATGTTCCACATGCTAACTGATAGCTTGATGAGTTTAGGCCCTGAATGTTCCACATGCTAACTGATAGCTTGATGAGTTTAGGCCCTGAATGTTCCACATGCTAACTGATAGGTTGATGAGTTTAGGCCCTGAATGTTCCACATGCTGACTGATAGCTTGATGAGTTTAGGCCCTGAATGTTCCACATGCTGACTGATAGGTTGATGAGTTTAGGCCCTGAATGTTCCACATGCTAACTGATAGGTTGATGAGTTTAGGCCCTGAATGTTCCACATGCTAACTGATAGCTTTATGAGTTTAGGCCCTGAATGTTCCACATGCTAACTGATAGCTTGATGAGTTTAGGCCCTGAATGTTCCACATGCTAACTGATAGCTTGATGAGTTTAGGCTCTGAATGTTCCACATGCTAACTGATAGCTTGATGAGTTTAGGCCCTGAATGTTCCACATGCTAACTGATAGCTTTATGAGTTTAGGCCCTGAATGTTCCACATGCTAACTGATAGCTTGATGAGTTTAGGCCCTGAATGTTCCACATGCTGACTGATAGCTTGATGAGTTTAGGCCCTGAATGTTCCACATGCTAACTGATAGCTTGATGAGTTTAGGCCCTGAATGTTCCACATGCTAACTGATAGCTTGATGAGTTTAGGCCCTGAATGTTCCACATGCTAACTGATAGCTTGATGAGTTTAGGTCCTGAATGTTCCACATGCTGACTGATAGCTTGATGAGTTTAGGCCCTAAATGTTCCACATGCTGACTGATAGCTTGATGAGTTTAGGCCCTGAATGTTCCACATGCTAACTGATAGCTTGATGAGTTTAGGTCCTGCCTGAATGTTCCACATGCTGACTGATAGCTTGATGAGTTTAGGCCCTGAATGTTCCACATGCTAACTGATAGCTTGATGAGTTTAGGCCCTGAATGTTCCACAACTGATAGCTAACTGAATGTTCCAGCTTGATGAGAGTTTAGGCCCTGAATGTTCCACATGCTAACTGATAGGTTGATGAGTTTAGGCCCTGAATGTTCCACATGCTGACTGATAGCTTGATGAGTTTAGGCCCTGAATGTTCCACATGCTGACTGATAGGTTGATGAGTTTAGGCCCTGAATGTTCCACATGCTAACTGATAGGTTGATGAGTTTAGGCCCTGAATGTTCCACATGCTAACTGATAGCTTTATGAGTTTAGGCCCTGAATGTTCCACATGCTAACTGATAGCTTGATGAGTTTAGGCCCTGAATGTTCCACATGCTAACTGATAGCTTGATGAGTTTAGGCTCTGAATGTTCCACATGCTAACTGATAGCTTGATGAGTTTAGGCCCTGAATGTTCCACATGCTAACTGATAGCTTTATGAGTTTAGGCCCTGAATGTTCCACATGCTAACTGATAGCTTGATGAGTTTAGGTCCTGAATGTTCCACATGCTGACTGATAGCTTGATGAGTTTAGGCCCTGAATGTTCCACATGCTAACTGATAGCTTGATGAGTTTAGGCCCTGAATGTTCCACATGCTAACTGATAGCTTGATGAGTTTAGGCCCTGAATGTTCCACATGCTAACTGATAGCTTGATGAGTTTAGGCCCTAAATGTTCCACATGCTGACTGATAGCTTGATGAGTTTAGGCCCTGAATGTTCCACATGCTAACTGATAGCTTGATGAGTTTAGGTCCTGCCTGAATGTTCCACATGCTGACTGATAGCTTGATGAGTTTAGGCCCTGAATGTTCCACATGCTAACTGATAGCTTGATGAGTTTAGGCCCTGAATGTTCCACATGCTAACTGATAGCTTGATGAGTTTAGGCCCTGAATGTTCCACATGCTAACTGATAGCTTTATGAGTTTAGGCCCTGAATGTTCCACATGCTGACTGATAGGTTGATGAGTTTAGGCCCTGAATGTTCCACATGCTAACTGATAGCTTTATGAGTTTAGGCCCTGAATGTTCCACATGCTGACTGATAGCTTGATGAGTTTAGGCCCTGAATGTTCCACATGCTGACTGATAGGTTGATGAGTTTAGGCCCTGAATGTTCCACATGCTGACTGATAGCTTGATGAGTTTAGGCCCTGAATGTTCCACATGCTGACTGATAGCTTGATGAGTTTAGGCCCTGAATGTTCCACATGCTAACTGATAGCTTGATGAGTTTAGGCCCTGAATGTTCCACATGCTAACTGATAGCTTGATGAGTTTAGGCCCTGAATGTTCCACATGCTAACTGATAGCTTGATGAGTTTAGGCCCTGAATGTTCCACATGCTAACTGATAGCTTGATGAGTTTAGGCCCTGAATGTTCCACATGCTAACTGATAGCTTGATGAGTTTAGGCCCTGAATGTTCCACATGCTAACTGATAGCTTTATGAGTTTAGGCCCTGAATGTTCCACATGCTAACTGATAGGTTGATGAGTTTAGGCCCTGAATGTTCCACATGCTGACTGATAGCTTGATGAGTTTAGGCCCTGAATGTTCCACATGCTGACTGATAGGTTGATGAGTTTAGGTCCTGAATGTTCCACATGCTAACTGATAGCTTTATGAGTTTAGGCCCTGAATGTTCCACATGCTGACTGATAGCTTGATGAGTTTAGGCCCTGAATGTTCCACATGCTGACTGATAGGTTGATGAGTTTAGGCCCTGAATGTTCCACATGCTGACTGATAGCTTGATGAGTTTAGGCCCTGAATGTTCCACATGCTGACTGATAGGTTGATGAGTTTAGGCCCTGAATGTTCCACATGCTGACTGATAGCTTGATGAGTTTAGGCCCTGAATGTTCCACATGCTGACTGATAGCTTGATGAGTTTAGGCCCTGAATGTTCCACATGCTGACTGATAGGTTGATGAGTTTAGGCCCTGAATGTTCCACATGCTAACTGATAGGTTGATGAGTTTAGGCCCTGAATGTTCCACATGCTGACTGATAGCTTGATGAGTTTAGGCCCTGAATGTTCCACATGCTGACTGATAGGGATTTCATGTTCAAAAATAAATAATAGCAGTCAGAAATACAGTATCTACTAACTAATAAGTTGTTAAGTGTGAGATAAACATTCCTATTAATTGAACAAGTAAACATTTAGTACAATAAGTGTTTGTGTGCGTGTGTGTGTGTTTACTGCAGATGTATTGGAGGAGCTGTTTAATCTCATTCAACCCTATAGGGTTCTCCTGTCCTCTGACGACCTCTGCGTAGCTGCGCTGGTCCTGCTGTTGGGCCCTGTGGAGTGGAGGATGGCCAATTCTGGGCTGTGGGGCTTCCTCTCTGGTCTGGTAGAGGTGGTGGTCTGGTGCGGGGTAGTAGGCTGGGCCCGGTCCGGTCTGGCTAAGCTGATGGAAGTGGTGATGCTCTGTTGGTGGGTGGGGCCTGTGGGGTGCGCTGGGTCTGGTGGGGGGTTGAGGGGGCTTGGGGCTCTTTGGTGGTGCAGTGGTCAGGTAGGGGTGTCTGGGTGGTCCTCTGTCCAGTGTGGCATGGGGTGTTTGTGTACCAAGTGCCACGTCCTTTAGAGACTTGACAAACATCCCTACTGTCTGCTTCCTCAGGTGGGAGTGGTCGTGCAGATGCTCTGGGTTGATTGCTGAGTGGTGAGCAAAGTGCACGTTCGGGATTAGGCCACACCCTCTGGTGATGTCAGTGTTGACTTTCTGAATGGTACGGGGATGGAAGTCTTGGCGGAGCAGCAGAGTGGAGATGGTGATGTGGGAGTTGGGGAACCGCTCAGAGGCCCTCTCTGCTACTCTGTTGACCAGGCTGCCTACTCTCTCCAGTTCCTCTCGTAAGGTTGTTGGTGCCAGGGTGTGAATAATAATGTGGCATGGTGTGCCAAAGTTAGGTTGGAACAGGATGTGGAGTGCATCCTGTCTTTTTGGGCACCATATTTTGCACACCTTGTGGTGGGGAAGAGTTTATCTTCTTGGATGAATTTCCCATTTGAGTCATTGAGGATGGCCACCTCAGTGGGTTTTACCAGATTAGTGCGTTTACGGTCTGGGGCTGGAGTACACATGGAGGGGTGTGTGGGGGTGTGTCAGGGGGGGGCAGAGAGCTTCTCTCTGTAGTAGGTGTCCCCGTGTGCGCCTCCTTGTTGACTGGGAGTGTGGGTAAAGGGTTGTCGGTATGGGGAGGATTGTGGTTAAAGGTGGGTCAGTGGGGTTGTTAGAGGTGGTGAGGGGCTGCAGCTTCTCTCTAGGAGTCTCTATAGTCTGCTCTCTGTGCTGCACCACCCTCTTGATGACAGACAACTCCTTTGCCATTTCCTCCTTTACCTGCACCAGCTCTCTCCTCATGGTGGCCTTTACCTCCTCAAGCACTGTGGGAAGGTTCTCTCTCAGCACCTGGACAGAGTTCTTCAGCTGGGTCCTGCACTGGTTGTTCTGGTCCTGTAGAAGCTCTGTGTCTGGGATGGAGGTGGTGTAGCTGGGGACTCTGCTCCTTCAGCTCAGTAACCCATACCTCTAACAGAGCCAGCCTGTCTCTCAGCAGGCTGATGGTAGTGTAGCTGGCGGGCTGTAACAGTCCTGTTTTGTGAGCAGTCGGCAAACAAAGTTTCTGGGTTCTCGATCAGAATTCTATGTTTAAAATGGATTCTTCTCTTCTCAGATTTGATTTCTGCTGGGTATTCAAAAAGGGGGGTCTCTCAGTATCTGCTGCTGCTGGTGCCGCTGGTGCTGCCTCAATGGCCATGTGGCTATGGTTACCACCAGTAAACAGTTGGAGCTAGACGGTAAGCTAGCTGACAGATTTGAATTTGGTTAGCTACCACAATGAAGATTGGTCTTTTAACTCACTCTCTGTCAATCTTTTCCTCCTGTGTTGATCTGCAGTTGTACAATTTGATTACCTACGTATACATTTTTTGCTAATTCAATCTGGCTCTTAACAACCAAAAAGTCTGGAGCCGTTCTTCTGCATGACTTCTCTCTCAGAATTATTATTATTATTATTATTGTTTCTCTGTCTCTCTGTCTCTGTCTCTGTCTCTGTCTCTGTCTCTGTCTCTCTCTCTCTCTCTCTCTGTCTCTCCCTGTCTGTCTCTCCCTGTCTGTCTCTCTCTGTCTCTCTTTGTCTCTGTCATTTGTCATTTATCTTGTTTATCTGTTCTCTTCTCTATCTCTATCCCTCTCCTCCTCTCTCTCCACCGTCGAGCAGAGTAACACATCACCAGCAGGTTGTAGGTTTAGTAGGCTAACGCTAATTATCCTCATAGGGTTAGAGGAGTGAGGGGGAAGGGGGCGAGAGGATTAAATAGAGGTCTAATTTGATGACCCTCTCTCATTCTGTTCAGGCCAGGGAGGGACTTGGCTTGTACATACATCCACACACACACAGACGCACTCATGCACGCACACACATGGTAAGTCAAATCTAATGAATATCCACACATCTGAATGTTATTTCATAGCCGTGCCGCACAGTAACACGTTAATATATTTTCATATGGTCAACAGCTGTCGAAGCATCACAATGTGTGCTTCTCGTGCCATTGGTCTGCCAAACTATGTAGCAGTCATATAACTCTTCCTTCAATGCTCTGTAACAGTATCCTGGTGCTAGGATACAGTAGAGCAGTGGTCCTGGAGACCTACAAGATGTGTAGGTTTTGTTCCAACCCTGCACTAACACCTAATTCAATTAATCAAGGAAATCATTGGTGATTATCTCTGAATGACCAGCGTTGGCGGTTTTCCTATTTTGTGGCATTACAACCTGTAATTTAAATAGATTTTTATTTGGATTTCATGTAATGGACATATACAAAATAGTCAAAATTGGTGAAGTGAAATGGAAAGAATAACTTGTTTCAAACAATTCTAAAAAATAAAATAAAAAAGAAAAGTGGTGCATACAGATCATGTGACCGATCATGTGACCCTTAGATTGCACACAGGTGGACTTTATTTAACTAATTATGTGACTTCTGAAGGTAATTGGTTGCACCAGATCAGCACCCACCAAATCTCACGGACCAGGCAAGGAGGGCATTAATCAGAGAGGCAACAAAGAGACCAAAGATAACCCTGAATGAGATGCAAAGCTCCACAGTGGAGATTGGAGTATTTATCCATATGACCACTTTAAGCCGTATACTCCACAGAGCTGGGCTTTTCGGAAGAGGGGCCAGAAAAAAGCCATTGCTTTTTGAATAAAATAAGCCAACACTTTTGGTGTTCGTCTAAAGGCATGTGCGTGACTCCTCAAACATATGGAAGAAGGTACTCTGGTCAGAACTTCAAGAGATTTCGGTCTTCCAGAGATTTGAGACTGGGGCAGAGGTTCACCATCCAGCAGGACAATGACCTTATGCATACTGCTAAAGCAACACTCAAGCGGTTTATGGGGAAACATTTAAATGTTTTGGAATGGCCTAGTCAAAGTCCAGACCTCAATCCAATTGAGAATCTGTGGTATGACTTAAAGATTGCTGTACACCAGCAGAACCCATCCAACTTGAAGGATCTGGAGCAGTTTTGCCTTGAAGAATGGGAAACAATTCCAGTTGTTAGATGTGCTAAGTTTAAAGAAAAATATACCAAGAGACTTGCAGCTGTAATTGCTGCAAAAGGTGGCAAAGTATTGACTTTATACAAAGTATTGACTTTGGGGGGATTAGTTATGCACGCTCAAGTTTTCTGTTTTTATGTCTTGTTTCATGTTTGTTTGACAATAAAAAATATTTTGTATCTTCAAGTGGTAGGCGTGTTGTGTAAATCGAATGATACAAAACCCCCCAAATCCATTTTAATTCCAGGTTGTAAAGCAACAAAATAGGAAAAATGCCAAGGGCGGGGGTGAATACTTTCGCAAGCCACTGTAACACTTGTCCTGCTCTACTGGCATATCAATGGTTAAGTATTTCAATTTATTTGTGTTCCTATGGGACTCTGCATAAAATAAAGACAATTCAACACTCTGCCTTTCTACCCCAAAGCTCCAGATTGGAAAAGGCCCAGAAAAAGTGGTTTGTTTATAATGCAATAAAAGCAGAAGCATAAAAAAGACAGAAGGGATGAGTTTATGCAGCAATCTTTATTTAATGGATGAGAACACTCTTCACTAGGCCCTACAGGCACATGACAAGTGGATTGGCAGGAACAGTTTAAACTTTGTGTACATGAGAGAATCAATCCTCATGACCAAGCTGTATGTTCATTATAATTCCACCGAGAGCAGCACGTGGACAGTGTTAAAGCAGTCTGAGATTAATTGGTTTTGACGGATGTGCGACAGTTTACTACAGAATGATACAGTACTTACTGTATTTTACTGTAGAATACTATACTACACACTATAGTATCCCTCTCATGTGTAGTACTGAAATGTTGTAGTATACTGTAGAATACTATAGTCCTGTAAATACTACAGTATACTACAGACCACAAAAACACAACAGTAAATACTACAGTAATGTCCGCAAAAACACTACATTCCGCACTGTAGTATACTACAGTGTTTCATTTGCATATACCCTGCCCATTCTCCTCCCCCATATCCCAATTTGTGCCACCCATAAGTGAGAAAACTGCCAATGTAGGCCATATTTTGTGTTCCCTACAGGTTATAGAAAATAGCATAAACTATGAACTACCTACAGGTTATGGAAACTTTGCCCTTTGAGTATTTCTCCAGTAGGTTTCCTCAAGGAGAAAGCTCCCACTGCTACAGTGCATACGGAAAGTTTTCAGACCCCTTGACTTTTTCCACGTCTTGTTACGTTACAGCCTTATTCAAAAATGGATTCAATAAAATAAAATCCTCATCAATCTACACACAATACCCCATAACGACAAAGCGAAAACAGAAATACCTTATTTACATAAGGATTCAGACCCTTTGCTATGAGACTCGAAATTGAGCTCAGGTGCAACCTGTTTCCATTGATCATCCTTGAGATGTTTCTACAACTTGATTGGAGTCCACCTGTGGTAAATTCAATTGATTGGACATTATTTGGATGGTACACACCTGTCTTGATCAGGTCCCAGAGTTGACAGTGCATGTTAAAGCAGAAACCAAGCCATGAGATCGAAGGAATTGTCTGTAGAGCACCGAAACAGGATTGTGTCGAGGCACAGGTCAGGGGTAGGGTACCCAAAAAAGTCTGCAGTGTTGAAGGTCCCCAAGAGCGCAGTGGCCATCATTCTTAAATGGAATACATTGGAAACAAACTAAACCATCTTGGGAGATGGGCCTTGGTCAGGGAGGTGACCAAGAACCCGATGACAGAGCTCCAGAGTTCCTCTGTGGAGATGGGAGAACCTTCCAGAAGGACAACCATCTTTGCAGCACTCCACCAATCAGGCCTTTATGGTAGAGTGGCCAGACAGAAGCCTCTCCTCAGTAAAAGGCCTGACAGCCCATTTGGAGTTTGCCAAAAGGCACCTAAAGACTCTCAAATCCTGAGAAACAAGATTCTCTGGTCTGATGAAACCAAGATTGAACTCTTTGGTCTGAATGCCAAGCATCACGTCTGGAGGAAACCTGGCACCATCCCTACGGTGAAGCATGGAGGTGACAGAATCATGCTGTGGGGATGTTTTTCAGCGGCAGGAACTGGGAGACTAGTGAGGATTGAGGGAAAGATGAACGGAGCAAAGTACAGAGAGATCCTTGATGAAAACCTGCTCCAGAGTGCTCAGGACCACAGACAGGGGCGAAGGTTCACCATCCAACAGGACAGCGACCCTAAGCACTGTTGTGACGTTGTATTAGTTAATGTGACGAATGTTGTTCATCGAATGACTAAAGTTTCTAATTGCGTGATTAACTGAATCAAGCAATTATTAACTCATTTACCTGGGGCACCATGGGAAAATTAGTTTTGATTGAGTTTCTATTTCCCAAATTAACTCAAAGAATATCAGAATATCGATTTTACAACAGCCGCTAATTAACCAGTTGCCTCTACCAATCGTACCACACCAATCTTAGTTGAATATTTATTTACTAAAAAGCTAAAATGATGATAAAAGATACACATAGACAAAACACATTATAGGCTATTGATTAGAACTTAGTATAATGGGCCAACACACTATGGTGCGTGTTACCCACAATGGGGATTTTAGAGAGAAAAAAGAAAGTACACAAGTGAAATATACATTTGGGTGAATTTGTCAGCTATGCTATTCTAACCATAGCCTTGCCCCAAACTGCCGCTCTTATGGATCAGAATATAATGATGTAATTACGGGGGGATGATCTCAGAGGACTCTCTGCGTGGACCGTCCAGGCTGCTCGATGACGCACTACTCCGGCGCACATCTCTGATCGTCCTCCCGATTTTAGTGTCCTTTTGGCTTAGGAGTCTGTTCCCTCACCCTTTGCTCTGGAAGGGGTCTTCTGAAGACAGACAGCTCTGTAGCTCAGAGCTCACAGCATAGGAATGAAACCCTTTAGATACCATGATTCGATGGGAGATGGAGGCTAGGTGGTTCGACTTGAATTCACCCGCTTAGACACAGCTACTCATCCGTAGCTTGGGTAGAAAAGGATTTCTTTGTCTTCAAACTTGCGTTGCGTTCTAGGTTCGTTGACCTTTTAGACCTTGCTGCAGCTTGGGTCACATAGTCCTCCTGTAAATTCTATACTCACAGGTTTTATACCCTTGGTTCAGAAGTGGGCGTAACCGCCTTTAGGGCAATTCTCTGGGCGTACCAAGTTAATGAGGCAAGGTCTAGATTTGATTCAAATCCAATTTTAGACAACTAACTTAACATTTAATCTTCCCCAAAACATTCTCTTTGGATACTTTCCATACAATGTACAATGTATAAACAACAAACATATGGGTCAGAATATAATGATGTAATTACTCTTCACATGACAATGTTTTCGTAATAACGTCATCTATTAACCTTTAATAACAAAACAAAAAATGACAAACATTTTCATATTCCATCTATTGTCATGACCACCATTGTGGCTGACGGAAACCATTGTTCCAAAGTCCCTTTATTTCATGTTTAATGTTCTAAGGCTGGTTCTCCATAGCAACAGGACAAAGGAATTTGTCTGTGGCATGAGATTTACCAGGGGCGTGAGGGGTCATAAACTCCCCACATATTCAGACCCCTAGATCTCTCCTCCTCTGTTGGGGTTGAGAGATAATATGTAGGGTTGTGGTCTCCTGTAACCTGACCTGATCAGGACAGTCATGACAGCACACACCCAAGGCAATGCAGGAGTGTCTTTGGGAAAAGTCTCTGAATGTCCTTGAGTGGTTCAGCCAGAGCCTGGACCCTTTACCCGATCGAACATCTCTGGAGAGATCTGAAAATAGCTGTGTAGCGACACTCCCCATCCAACCTGACAGAGCTTGAGAGGATCTGCAGAGAAGAATGTGAGAAACTCCCCAAATACAGGTGTGCCAATCTTGTAGCGTCATACCCAAGAAGACTCAAGGCTGTAATCTTTACCAAAGGTGCTTCAACAAAGTACTGAGCAAAGGGGATGAATACTTATGTAAATGTGAAATTTGAGTTTTTTAAATATTTTATACATTTGATACAATTTCTAAAAAAGGTTTTTTTCTTTGTCATTTTGGGGTATTGTGTGTGGGTAAAAACAATGTAATCAATATTAGAATATGTCTGTAAATGTAACAAAATGTGGAAAAAGTCAAGGGGTCTGAATACTTTCCGAATGCACTATATGTCAAAGATAATACAACAAAAACACTATAGTAAATACTACAGTAATGTCTGAAAAAAATACAGTAAATACTACAGTATACTACAGTCTGCAAAAACACTACAGTAATTACTATAGGAATTACTATAGTGGATATACTACTGTCATGTCTTTACTATGGATTAAATGATATATGACATGCTATTTTATCAAATCAATTCTTTGTAATTAATATTACCTGATTAAACTAATCATGTAGATGTAATTAACTAGGAAGTTGGATAAACAGCTGCCTCTGATTGGAAACTATATCAGGCCACCATAGACTTACAAATCACCTAGACCTACAAAAACCCTTGACATACAAAAAACCCTAGACAATACAAAAACTACCCGTACCCACCCTAGTTACACCTTAACCTAACAAAAATATAAAGAACACAGAGATATCTAAGGTCAGGGCGTGACAAGCGGGAAGACTGACGAACAAAAGGATTGGGTCTCTATCGGACCTTATGAAGCTGTGCTCTCGTAAATATAGAATCTTATGCATTCTAAAAACCACCCATTCGGAAAAGGTAAATGCAAGAAATATATTTACTCTGAGCTGCGCTTCGATAGATTGGTCGAAGTTGGAAGGCTGGGTTGCCCAGCAGAAATCTCCCTTGTCCTTTGAAGAATATTTCTGGATACATTGTAGTCTGTCGTCGAATGGTAGAATGAATACATTGTAGTACTCTGTCGTTCTGAAGAGATTGTCCGTCCTTTCCTAGGCCACTCGCGTTTACAGCTGCTGCTGATAACTCGACGTCTGGAATGTATCACTTATTTAGTGAATAAGAGTTCAAAGTTCATGCTGGTGTTGTTCTGGCTGGTGTAGTCGAAATTCATCCTTCCAGCTTGGCGATCGTCACCTCCACGTTGAAATGAGCCCTTTTAAACGTATGGACATCAGTCCTCACGTTATCGGGAATACAATGTTAATTTTGTTAGGTTGTAGTCGTTTAACCATTAGCATACACAGCTCATGCTGGGGTTGGCTTAGTCTGCCATGAATTGGGTCACGGGGGCTCTTATAGAAATGTAGAAAAGGGTGTTCATCATTTCCAACCAATGCCTATTCACTTGGGCGTGGCCACTGAGTGAGTATATTTAATCATGAAAATAATTCTCTCATTTAAAAAACTAAAATTACATTTAATCTTTTCATAAATAGTTTTATATTTAAACATTAAAGTTGCACAACAATTCTGTGTGAATCCGATAACTAGAATGTATAGACGTTCCAAGATAGTTTTTATTTTAATAATACATTTGAAAAAAATCACCCCCTTTTCGTGGTATCCAATTGTTAGTATACAATCCTGTCTCATTGCTACAACTCCCGTACGGCTCGGGAGAGACGAAGGTCGAAAGTCATGCGTCCTCCAAAACACAACCCAACCAAGCCACACTGCTTCTTAACACAGCGCACATCCAACCCGGAAGCCAGCCGCACCAATGTGTCAGAGGAAACACCGTGCACCTGGCGACCTGGTTAGCGTGCACTGCGCCCGGCCCGCCACAGGAGTCGCTAGTGCGCGGTGAGACAAGGATATCCCTACCGGCCAAACCCTTCCTAACCCGGATGACGCTAGGTCAAATGTGCGTCGCCCCATGGACAGAGCCTGGGCTTGAACCCAGAGTCTCTGGTGGCACAGCTATCACTGTGATGCAGTGCCCTAGACCACTGTCGTCCTATCATCAGTAATAATGTCTCAGATGACAACTGATCTGACATCATATTCTTTAAGTACCAACGGACACTTTCAACTGGTTGGATTACAGAAATATTGTTAACAAAGGGCTTTCAAAGAGTCCATTCTGTAGAGTGGAGAGAGAAAAGGGGGAAAAAGGTATTTATGGAGGGTCATCAACCTCAACACGACAGTCATCTCCACAACAATACAGTAAACACTACAGTAAAGTCTGTAAGTGTATAATATAGTGTTTATACAATCATATACTATATATTTTTTTTCATGTTGGCTGATATGACGAGGGAATCTGCCAGGTTCGTTTTACATAAATTTGTATTATTTTTTTAGCCTTGGTTAAAAAACATGGTTCGGCTGTTTAAAAAAAAATGAACAATCATTTTGCAAATGCCTGGAGGGGATATTAGAGTTGTTAAAGCTTGCTATGCCCCACAACAAAATTCACTGTGCTGTTAGGTAGAAAAAAACGTGAGTCGAGATGGTTGACGTCAAGAAGACAGAAGCCTTTACATTCCGTATTGACGTGTGACATGAGACGTTGTTGGGAATCATGTCACTTACTTGCACAATGTTATTTTTACACCCCACCATGACAGGAGTATGGTTTGGTTCGGTTTTTCTATAGCAGTGCTCCCCTTTGCGATTTGAAACTGTTTTTGCTCTAGATTAGGTGATTATCTTGGCACTCACACAAGGACTGTGTCCCAAATGGCACCCTCTTCTCTGTATAGTGCGCTACATTTGACCACTGTGCTATGGGCCTCGGTCAAAAGTAGCCGGAGCTGTATGAAGAGGAGAGCCAGCACTTGCAAAGTGAGAGCTCTTTCCTTCTCAAGGAGGTTGAGTGAATGCATTTATAGACAGAGGTAGCACAGTATGAAACAACTCATCCTTCAGTCCTATCTGAGGGAAACACTGTAGGTTGAACACCGCTCACTGCTGAGATGAATGGCTTTAGTGATGATGTGAAATACCTCACTGAGTACACCAGTCAGCATAGGTTTCATCCCATAATTGGGGTGATGGAAATAATAGATATATTACATTGCCACAGGGCTCTCTACCATGTCATGTCATATCTTAACACATATTTGTGTTATTTTCAAGCTCTGAATACATTTTGAAAGAAGTGTGCATAGCAACATGACGTGCTGGAGACAGGTTAGAATGTCCCCTTATTGATCTCCACAGGTTTCTCCAACATCATATAAACAAATGATGAATATTCACTTTCAAGATGTATGTGGTTCTTCCTGTGGGGTATAGGCTTAAATGTTCCCTGCATTCTCCGCTCAACACAAGACCTTTCCGTGTCTTCTCACCCTCCTCCTCGCCTCTGTCTCTCCTCCCACTCCCACCTCTCCCTCACCCTCTGATGCCATTACTACGGTGTCTGCCCCCACATCTACACCCCTAAAGACTCTCATTCTCTCATTCTTTCCTACCACTCACTCACTCACTCACTCACTCACTCACTCACTCACTCACTCACTCACTCACTCACTCAGTCTGTCTGTCTGTCTGTCTGTCTGTCTGTCTGTCTGTCTGTCTGTCTGTCTGTCTGTCTGTCTGTCTGTCTGTCTGTCTGTCTGTCTGTCTGTCTGTCTGTCTGTCTGTCTGTCTGTCTGTCTGTGAGGTCTTTAAAACCTTGAATAAGGGTTTCAAATTTGGGGAAATTACACTCTCTAATTGTTTTATATTTTTCACATTTTGTCAGGAAATGCTGCTTGCAAATCCCTTTGCAAGCAGCAAACAGTGAGTGGACAGTTTCTCTCTATCCTGCGTCAAAGCAGACCATCATTTTGATGGAGGTTGATCCACAGAAGAATGAATGTGTATAATATCAGACATGCATCACAGACTGAGCTTATTTCATTCCAGGTCTGTGCATAGTTCATATAAGGCATCCATAGGCCAGGTTAATAAGATCACAAGTGAGGAACATTGTCACTTAGTATAAAGCATGGCCATGTTTGAGTATGTGTGCAAGCGTCACAGCTGCACTTGCCTCATACACAGCTCTATAGGAAGTCTAAATATTACATATATTCATCCCATTCAACATCCTGCTTGACTATTCATCACTCTGGCTTCCACCCAGAACCATTCTGCTCAGACACAGAAGTTGATGAGTCTCATGAAAAAATTATGTGTCATACGAAATGGAGCCAGAATGGTTTATTTCAACAGCTTAGGAATTCTCAAAGTCAGCTGTTAGGCAAGGTTTCTTACGAGGAAATGGGAGTGTGTGAGGAAATTGTTTGAGAACTGATTTCCCACAATAGGTTTTTTTCTAGAAAGTTACTGTTATGTTCTCCCCAAGGCCACGGAAGCTTTTAAAAGTCCAGGTCCCCATCCCCAGACATATTGGATAACTTAATTGGGCAAACCAAAGCCCAAACTGTAGACACTAGATTCCTCAACAAAACTATCAGACTTCTATTACAGCTCTAGAGATCTTGTGTTTTTATTCGGGTCCATTTACTCCACCTTTGATGATAACTACCCAAGGTAAAGCGCTTTGTTTGTGGCCCTCCAAATAGGATACTTAATCAGTTGTCTACAAAGCAGCAGCTCGATAAAGATGCCCCGTGCTGCATTGCACCGTATCAGACACAGGTTGTATCCCAAATGGCACCCTATTCCCTACATAGTCCACTACTTTTCACCAGCGCCCATCACTATATTGGGAATAGGGTGCCATTTGGGATGCACCCACATTCTCCACCCTAATTTGTTTCTCTTGGAGGTAGAGCCTAATAGATCTCTGCTGTGATCAATAACAGAATAACATTATCATCTCATGCTGTGCCAACTCGAGGATGACAGGGAGTTTTATATTTGACCATCCGTTTTGTAACCGAAATGAACATGGCAGACACACGCAAACCGTTATGCAGGCACGCATGCTCACACAGACACACAATTATGTGTTGTCAAAATGACAAAGAGTAGGATTGACCTGTGGCTGGCAAAGCAAACATAACATTAAGGATGACTTGAATGGTGTGTCTTGACTTTCCTAAGAGAGCAGCATTTAGTACCTTTCAATCAACCTTTTATCATTTGACCTTCAACAAGCCAACAAGCCTTAATTCAGGACTGAGACGATTGCAGTTGGCTCCTGTACTAAATAAGAAAAGCGTCAAATGACAAAGGCCAATCATGGACCATCTCTCTTTGCATCTCTTTTTAAACGCTTCCTGACAGTTGATCGATCTCTCACACACACGCACGCACACACACGCACGCACACATGCACGTGCACGGGCACGCACACGCACGCACACACACACAAACACACACACACACCAAGAGTCTCGTTTTACTTCCGGCATGGTTAGCTTGCGATTTCTGGGTGGCACCGAGGTAATGGGCCTGATGATTAATCACGCAGTTCCACCATAAGAGATCTATTGATCGCAGCAAACCGTCCAAATGTCTGATGTATAAATTCCCAGGCCTCGCCTAGAGTTTAGACAGAAAAAAGGCTGAATTAGATGTGGATCTCTGTCAGACGTCCAGACAGCGTTGGGGAATCTAAACTGGTACAGACTGAGGGGCGTCAGGTCGGCCTCTTCTTGTCTGAGTGATGTTACCTTCATCCTACTTGTACGGTGGGCTGTGGAAATAATAAAGTCTGTCTCTCTGTGTGTGTGTGTGTCTCTGTCTGTTTGTCTGCCTGTCTGTCTAGGTAAAAAACGATTCCTTATGCTTCGTCTTAGCAGTGGGTTTCAAACCTATCCTCGGGGACCCCCAGCCGTTCCATGTATTTGATCTATTCCAGAGGTAGCACGCCTGATTCAACTTGTCAACTAATAATCAAGACCTTTACTAGGTGAATCAAGTGAAGTAATTCTGGGACACAACAACATTGTGAAATGCCTCGGGTCCCGGGGAGAGGTATGAGAACCAAAACGTAGAATGTATGCACACATGACTGTAAGTCGCTTTGGATAAAAGCGTCTGATAAATGGCATATATTACTATTATTATTATTTATTACTATTACAAAAAAGTATGTCTGTCCATCATGTAAAGTGGGCTATATAGTCTTCGTACCTGTAGGCAGTGGTGTAAAGTAGTTAAGAAAAAATACTTTAAAGTACTACTTAAGTAGTTTTTTTTGCACGCCCATTTTTTCAGTTTTTGATTTGTTAAAAAAGTTTGAAATATCCAATAAATGTCGTTCCACTTCATGATTGTGTCCCACTTGTTGTTGATTCTTCACAAAAAATACAGTTTTATATCTTTATGTTTGAAGCCTGAAATGTGGCAAAAGGTCGCAAAGTTCAAGGGGGCCGAATACATTCGCAAGGCACTGTATTTGCCTCAGTAAAGTGCTTCGTGTTCACTCATCTCTGCTCTCCTGCGCATGACTTCCATGCACCAGCTACACCCACCCCTTGACACCAGTAAAGGCCGCTTTACCACTCTTGGGTAGTGGAATTACTTTGGCTTCCCTCCAGGCCTGAGGACAAAGGCATTCCTCTGGGCTCAGATTAAAGATATGACAGATAGGAGTGGCTATAGAGTCAGCTACCATCCTCAGTAGCTTTCCATCTAAGTTGTCAATGCCAGGAGGTTTGTCATTATTGATCAATAACAATACTTTTTCCACCTTACCCAACTATACAAAATTCTCATTTACAATGCTTTTCTTTCATTATTTGTTTTTTTTATGTATGAGTACGATGGCTCACTGTTCATTGTTGGCATTTCCTGCCTAAGTTTGTCCACTTTGCCAATGAAGTAATCATTCAAATAATTGCCAACATCAACTGGTTTTGTGATGAATAAGCCATCTGATTGGATGAAAGATGGAGTTGAATTTGTCGTTCTACCCATAATTTCCTTTGTAAGTTTCCATCATTCTTTATATTGTTGATCTTGGATTTGTGATACAGTTGTCACGCCCTGATCTGTTTCACCTGTTCCTGTGATTGTCTCCACCCCCTCCAGGTGTCGCTTATTTTCCCCAGTAAATGTATCCCTGTGTTTCCTGTCTCTCTGTGCCAGTTCGTCTTGTATGTTTAGTCAAGTCAACCAGCGTGTTTTTCCCGTACTCCTTTTTTGCTATTCTCCTTTCTCAAGTCCTCCCGGTTTTGATCCTTGCCTTTTTCTGGACTCTGTACCCTCCTGCCTGACCATTCTGCCTGTCTGCCACTCTGTACCTCCTGGACTCTGATCTGGTTTTGACCCTTTTGCCTGTCCACGACCATTCTCTTGCCTGTCCACGACCATTCTCTTGCCTGTCCACGACCATTCTCTTGCCTGTCCACGACCATTCTCTTGGATTATTAAACATTGTAAGCCTCCAACCATCTGCCTCCTGTGTCTGCATCTGGGTCTCGCCTTGTGCCTTGATAACAGTTTATTTGTGGTGAGTTTAGTCACAAAGTTTCTCAATTTGCAGTAAGTCAGCCAGTCAGATGTGCAGCCAGACTTATAAGCCACTCCTTTTGCCTCATCTCTTTCAACCATACAGTTATTTTTTTTTTCAATTCCTCATCAATCCATGGAGCCTGAACAGTTCTAACAGTTTCTTAACAGATGCATGTTCATCAATAATTGGAAGAAGCAATTTCGTAAATGTATCAAGTGCAGCGTTTGGATACCCCTTATTAATCACATCAGACCAGCAAATATGTTTAACATCATCCACATAAGAGTCTCCTATACACTATTTTAGGCCCAGCTTTTGGAACATTCCCTTTCCTGGCACTATATTGTGATCACTGCATCCAATGCATCCAATGGGTGCAGATACAGCTGTAGAACACAGTTCTACAGGATTAGTAAAAATGTGATCAATACATGTGGATGATCTTGTTCCTGTAGTGTTTGCAAACACCCTGGTAAATTGATTAATAACCGGAACCAGATTACAGGCACTGGTTACAGTGAGAAGCTTCCTCTTGAGCGGCCAACTTGACGAAAACCAGTCAATATTCAGGTCCCCAAGAAAGTAGACCTGTCTGTTTACATCACATACACTATCAAGGTTTTCACACATATTATTTAGATACTCACTGTTAGCACTTGGTGGCCTATAGCAACACCCCAAAAGAAAAGGTTTTAGATGTGCCAGGTGAACCTGCAACCACAACACTTCAATAATACACAAAATGTCTTCTTTAAGCATTACAGGGGTATGGCTCTGAATACAGCAACACCTCCCCCATAAGCATTCCTGTCTCTTCTATAGATGTCGTACCCCTGTATTGCGTCAGGTAGCCTAGTGGTTAAGAGCGTTGGGCCAGTAACCGAAAGGATGCTGCTTTGAATCCCTGAGCCGACTATCTGTTGATGTACCCTTGAGCTAAGGCACTTTACCCGAATTGCTCCTGTAAGTCGCTCTGGGTAAGAGCGTCTGCTAAATGACAAATGTAAACATGTAGCAATACATTTTTATCGAAGCGAGTCTCAGAAATGTAGAATAATGGGAAAGGAAAGGGCAGAAAATATCTCATATTAATATGTGTAGCTTTAGAAATAAGTTTCCTGAAATCAATAACTTACTAACATCAGATAACCTTTATATACATGTAGAATGTTGTCTGATGTTAGCAGGTTATTGATTTCAGAGAAAGACATAATATGGAAAAGAGCAAACAAAGCAAGAGAAAAAAAATCTACATTCAGCAGTCCATTAATGGAGTGTGTGTGTGTGTGTGTGTGAGTGTGTGTGTGTGTGTGTGTGTGTGTGTGTGTGTGTGTGTGTGTGTGTGTGTGTGTGTGTGTGTGTGTGTGTGTGTGTGTGTGTGTGTGTGTGTGTGTGTGTGTGTGTGTGTGTGTGTGTGTGTGTGTGTGTGTGTGTACTATGGCCAAAGACTCTATTCAAGTGATTACATAACCTGTAAAAGGTATGGAACACATAGCACACTGCAATCTTTGCACCCATGTGCCACATAGACAATGTTTTGACGATCAGGACTTGACAAACTTTATAGAATGCCTATGCTGCATTTACACACAAAATAGCTTCAGCACCAGCTAGCTATTTCCACAATGCTTTTGGTAGTCTACTCCCACCTGTTGCTCCATTTCTATGTGCTCTGGTTGTGTTCCCTGACTGTCCTCAGTTTAACGAGGACAGCATCATTCATTAGAGAGGATAATAACCTTACACATTGGAATGTGTGTGTCAGTAGGTCTGAGGTTAAACCATAACCTCTTGTTTCTGACCAGAATTATCTGAACCTCACAGTAATAGTAGTGCAGAGGAGGGTGAGCACATGGTGACTGATCTGCTCGCCACAGATGTGTGTGTGTGTATGTGTATGCAAATGCGTGTGTGTGTACCCACACAGTGATTAGTGTAGGAAACAAACCCAGACTACAGGCCCTGTAGCAGCACAGCCACAGTTTAACTCCCTGTCACGAGAATTTTCAATCCCAATGATAATAACTGACAATCAATAGCTCTGACCAATCCCCGAGATCTGCAAGACCATGGGTTTAATAATAATTAGTCAAAGACTCAGCTTATGCCGAAAGATAGTACAGTTTATTCACGAGAAAGCTCTGATGTCCATTATACAAAGACATCCATTTAATAGCTGCGCACATACTTTCACACAAACAGTAGCTGAGTTTTATCCTTCTCCATAGTTCTCACCACTGTGTATCACTACCCAGCCGACAAAGTACTGAGATAAACTTTTGTTATTGACCAAATACTAATTTTTCCACCATATTTTGCAAATAAATTAATAAAAAATCCTACAATGTGATTTTCTGGATTTTTTTTCTCATTTTGTCTGTCATAGTTGAAGTGTACCTATGATGAAAATTACAGGGCTCCCTCATGTTTTTAAGTGGGAGAACTTGCACAATTGGTGGCTGACTAAATATTTTTTTGCCCCACTGTATATATTTATCTTGTTCTCTCTCTCTCTCTATCTCTTTCTCTCGTTCACTCTCTCTCTCTCTCTCTCTCATCTCTCATCCTCTCTCTCTCTCTCTCTCTCTCTCTCTCTCTCTCTCTCTCCCTCATTCTCTATAACATTTAAACACAATAGACTAGATACACTTGCAGTTCACATAATCAGTCTCTGCAAATATGTTTTTTCCCCCCCACCATCATACTGTATCTTTCAGCCAAGGTTGTGCGACTGTACTCGTATCTTTAAACAAACAAGCCACATACCACTACAAGAAGGTTATGTGGAATCATTTGAATATTGCCAGTTTGGATATTTTGAGAGTTTAGAATCTTAAACATTCCCGTACAATTATGGGTTTGACTGTTGGTGCTTGTAGTCGCTACGGCTCTATGAGGTCATATGTGCCTCAGCCATAGAAAGTATATATAAATGGACAAAGCTATCGATGATGTCACCCCATTCATTCCTATGTAAAGTCTCATTGTCGCATTTGAAGATCAGTAAATCGGTTTTAGCTTACTAAAATGATGTCTCATGGGCGGGATTCTCAAGACATAACATGCGCTACTCCAGGAAGACATTGCAGGCTGCAAACAGGGGAGAACGACTGCCTCCTCTCATCGAGTATCTGAAGTCGAAGGTCGACCGGGATAATGCAGGCTGCCGGTGGCAACTAAATTATCTTTATAACTTCTGATGATTTTAAATAATCAGGACATACATCTGGTGTTATTGAAACAATTATTGGTACCTTGATTGTCTTCAATTTCCATATTTTTCACACAAATATTGTCCAGGAACATTGCCATTTCCCCATTGACTATAATGGGTGATCCTGCTTTCTAGATACAACAGCCTGCAGTACCGCTGTCGGCCTTGAACTTCAGAGCTTCAGTGAGAAGTGGCAGTCTTTCTCCCCTGGCCCCAACAGACAGACAGGCTGATATTGTGGTTTGAATGAGAGAAGCATACTTCATAGGAATGGCAATAGTCAGAGAGAAGCTACAAAGTGTGACATTTATTCACAGATTAACAACACAGCATTGGACAATGTGAGGAAGGGAGGGGGGTTTTTGTCAGGGCTGTGGTACTCACCCCTTTTTTATGTGGGTACTAAAATATCCAATAAAAAAAATCTAGTTTTTATTTCGACAGTATCTTTACTTCAAGCGCCGTGTGGGTGTCAGCCAGGGAAATCTGTAGCGCTCGGAGAAGAGAAGAAAAGTGGTTGTGTGGTTGGTTTTTCATTGTCTCCATCTCTCCACATATTAGGTCAGTAATAAACAAAAGCTCTCTCTCTGTTACAGCCTGATTGCGTGTTAATTGTATTTGCTGGTGCTTAATTGAGTTGAAATATGCCTTGTTCCCATGGTTTCTATTTGGGCTATTGCCGTATCATTAGGGCATGATTGTTCACGTTACTAACGACAGAGTGATCCAGATTGGGGCTGTAGAGTTATGTGTTTGGAGAGCAATGCTAATATTTGAATATGTGATACACACACTACACACGCACACATGTACGCACCACACACATATCCCGACTTGCCCTATACATGCATGTATCTCCCATTTTTCTTGAGGGGATAGAACAAGAAATATATTGTAATTTCTTCCCTTCACTCTGACCCAGAAAACTAGACGGCACTGAAACTTTCCCTTCTAATCTCAGTGACAGCTCCCCTCCATAGTGTTGGTGGGAAACAGCCTCAGTGTCATGCATAGGTGTAATAGGTGGCAGGGAAGTCAGGTGCAGGAGAGTCAAATGGAGTGTAAAATTGAGTTTTTTAATAACGTCCACGGAGTGTGCTCCATAACACTAAACGTACATAAACAAACAAAAATGGGTACGAGGACCCAACGCGCACCTATACAACAAACACACTACACTGACAATAAAACAATCTCTGACAAAGACATGAGGGGAAACAGAGGGTTAAATACACAACAGGTAATGAATGGGATAGAAAACAGGTGTGTGGGAAGACAAGACAAAACCAATGGAAAATGAAAAAAGGATCAATGATGGCTAGAAGACCGGTGACGTCGAACGCCGAGCACCGCCCGAACAAGGAGAGGCAACGACTTCGGCAGAAGTCGTGACACTCAGCTTGGGGGCTGTTACTCTAGATCTTATTTGTACAGAGGGAACCAGTGTTTGCATTGAGTATATATCAGACTATATACATTACAGTAGTTGTTCGTCTTACCACCATGATCCTTCAGCTAGCTGTGTGGTACCATTCTAGGCTGCTGCCGCAGCATCATTAACATGTATCGACACACACACACACACACACACACACACACACACACACACACACACACACACACACACACACACACACACACACACACACACACACACACACACACACACACACACACACACACACACACACACACACACACACACACACAAACAGTTTTGCACAGCTAACCTTGTGGTAGACATACAATTCAGTCCCATTCAAAATGATATTTTCTTAACGCACACAGTCACACACTAACCCTAACAAGCACAACAAAACAAACCTTTAACCATAACCCTAGCTCCTAACCCTAACAAAACAACAGTTTTGCAACAAACCTAACCTAACCTACACAAATTCTAACCTTAACTCTAAATCCCCTAGTAATAGCATTTAACCTTGTTGGGACCAACAACATGTTCCCAGTTGGTCAAATTTTAGTTTGTTTAACACGTCCACACACAAGTATAGTTGAACCCCCCCCCCCCCACACACACACACAGACACATACATAAACACACAGACACACACTAGCATGTATCGACACAAGGCTTAAGGCTGAGAGTGCAGTAAGGCAGAACCTGACTGCTGCAAAGCTCAGGTCATTCTTGAACTGGGACTGGCTAGCAGAGCAGGTAGACGTTACTGCATAGTGTGACACACCCACACACGCACACACACACACACTCGCACACACACACACACACACACACACACACACACACACACACACACACACACACACACACACACACACACACACACACACACACACACACACACACACACACACACACACACACACACACACTCTGCAACGGCTCATTCTGATCTACTGTTCTAGTTTCCAGTGCTGCAGTGTTCCCACAGGAGACTCTCTCTTTCCAACACAGAAAAACAAAAACTACTGGACACTATCCAGCATGTTCTCAAAAACAACATTAGTCAGCCCTCCCATGTCCCAGTGTGTATTAACTTCACACTAATAGTTATATCAAAACAAACAATGCTTCACAGGGCTAATTCTATGAAGCGATCAGAGAGATAAAGTACTCTGTTTTTTGAGTTTTGAAAGGGAGAAAAACAAATCCACGCACTTCGTCTGACCCCGTCTTCACACAATGCCCTCATAGTTGGTGACCAGAGCATCTTGATTGGTTTAGACTCCACTGGGCCGGAAATGTCAATGCATTTGGAGCAGAATACCAGAATATCAGTGGAATACCAGCGCCAGTTCCTGCCATGGAGCAACAACCCTGCTCTCACCCTGACCATCTACTGTATGAGTAAGGTTAGAGACAATACGCACAGCAGGGAGGACATATGTTACACGTCAAATTAGGAGCGTTATCAGTCACATTCCTAAAGCACAAAGGTCGAGATCAGGTCAGGAGCAGAGCAGTAAAGATGCTGTGTTCAGATACACAGCACAGTGAAAGATGTCAGTGGTTTATATCTTTATTTGCGCCAAGGGACAGTACATTGTTTCTCCTGGCGGAGAACAGAGGGCCTCGGAGAGATCCTTATCATGTCTGGCTGTCCGTTATTTATCTTTCTTTTTCTCCCTTTATTTCTGTCTCGCTCTCTCTTTCTCTGTGTCTCTCTCTACAAACTGTCCCCTGGGGTCATGTCTCACTCCCGCGCCCGGCCCCTTGCCCCCTGCCCGCACACACACACACACGCTCTCTTTGCTGGCACCCACACACCTGTGGCGGCTCTCGCGGAGCAGCAGCAGAGCAGTGGGAGAGCTTTGAAGATGGTTCAGAAATGCTAATATCACCTCTGCTGCTGGAGACAGATAAACATCCTCGGTCTGAGGTGAAGAGTTCAAAAGGCTCTGCCTCTCTCTGTTCCTCTGTTCTTCACTCCTCAACCTGTCCCTCTCCCTCTCTCGCTCCTTCTCTCTCTCTCGATCCTTCTCTCAATTCAATTCAAGGGGCTTTATTGGCATGGGAAAGATATGTTAACATTGCCAAAGCAAGTGAGGTAGATAATATACAAAAGTGAAATAAGAAATAAAATGAACAGTAAACATTACACTCATAGAAGTTCCAAAGGAATAAAGGCATTACAAATGTCATATTATGTATATATACAGTGTTGTAACGATGGTTAAAGTACAAAAGGGAAAATAAATAAGCATAAGTAAGGTTGTATTTACAATGGTGTTTGTTCTTCACTAGTTGACCTTTTCTTGCGGCAACAGGTCACAAGTCTTGCTGCTGTGATGGCACACTGTGGTATTTTACCCAGTAGATATGGGAGTTTATCAAAATCAGGTTTGTTTTTGAATTCTTTGTGGATCTGTGTAATCTGAGGGAAATATGTGTCTCTAATATGGTCATACATTGGGCAGGAGGTTAGGAAGTGCAGCACAGTTTCCACCTCATTTTGTGGGCAGTGAGCACATAGCCTGTCTTCTCTTGAGAGCCTTGAGAGCCTTTCTCAATAGCAAGGCTATGCTCACTGAGTTTGTATATAGTCAAAGCTTTCATTAAGTTTGGGTCAGTCACTGTGGTCAGGTATTCTGCCACTGTGTACTCTCTGTTTAGGGCCAAATAGCATTCTAGTTTGCTCAGTTTTTTTGTTTATTCTTTCCAATGTGTCAAGTAATTATATTTTTGTTTTGTCATGATTTGGTTCAGTCTAATTGTATTGCTGTCCTGGGGCTCTGTGGGGTGTGTTTGTGTTTGTGAACAGAGCCCCAGGACCAGCTTGCTTTAGGGGACTCTTCTCCAGGTTCATCTCTCTGTAGGTGATGGCTTTGCTATGGAAGTTTTGGGAAAAGCTTCCTTTTAGGTGGTTGTAGAATTTAACGTCTCTTTTCTGGATTTTGATAATTAGCGGGAATCGGACTAATTCTGCTCTGCATGCATTATTTGGTGTTCTACGTTGTACACGGAGGATATTTTTGCAGAATTCTGCATGCAGAGTCTCAATTTGGTATTTGTCCCATGTTGTGAATTCTTGGTTGATGAGCGGACCCTAGACCTCACAACCATAAAGGGCAATGGGTTCTCTAACTGATTCAACAATTTTTAGCCAGATTATAATTGGTATGTTGAAATTAATGTTCCTTTTGATGGCATAGAATGCCCTTGTTGCCTTGTCTCTCAGATCGTTCACAGATTTGTGGAAGTTACATGTGGCGCTGATGTTTAGGCCAAGGTATGTATAGTTTTTTGTGTGCTCTAGGGCAACGGTGTCTAGATGGAATTTGTACTTGTGGTCCTGGCGACTGGACCTTTTTTGGTACACCATTATTTTGGTCTTACTGAGATTTACTGTCAGGGCCCAGGTCTGGCAGAATCTGTGCAGAATATACAGGTGCTGCTGTAGGCCCTCCTTGATTGGTGACAGAAGCAACAGATCATCAGCAAGCAGTAGACATTTGACTTCAGATTCTAGTTGGGTGAGGACGGGTGCTGCAGACTTTTCTAGTGCCCGCGCCAATTCGTTGATATATATGTTGAAGAGGGTGGGGTTTAAGCAGCATCCCTGTCTAACCCCACGACCCTGTGTGAAGAAATGTGTGTGTTTTTTGCCAATTTTAACCACACACGTGTTGTTTGTGTACATGGATTTTATAATGTTGTTTTTTCTCCCAAAACCATTTTCCATCAACTTGTATAGCAGACCCTCACGCCAAATTGAGTTGAAGGCTTTTTTGAAATCAACAAAGCATGAGAAGACTTTGCCTTGTTTTGATTTGTTTGTTTGTCAATTAGGGTGTGCAGGGTGAATACGTGGTCTGTCATACGGAAATTTGGGAAAAAGCCCATTTGAATTTTGCTCAGTACATTGTTTTCACTGAGGAAATGTACGAGTATGCTGTTAATGATAATGCAGAGGATTTCCCAAGGTTGCTGTTGAAACATATCCCACGGTATATTCTCTCTCGCTGTCTCTCTCACATAACACACACACACACTATCACTCCCTATTTCCAGTGGCAACCCGTCATTCAGGGCAGGTGGGGCAGAGCTTGAAAAATCAAGCCCCTTTGGTGCTGTCATAGATTTGCATTAGAAGTGCATCACTGCAGCTGACATGAGGAAATCATTTAAACGTGTCAACCCTCGCAAGGCTGCAGGCCCAGACGGCATCCCCAGCCGCACCCTCAGAGCATGCGCAGACCAGCTGGCTGGTGTGTTTATGGACATATTCAATCAATCCCTATCCCAGTCTGTTGTTCCCACATGCTTCAAGAGGGCCACCATTGTTCCTGTTCCCAAGAAAGCTAAGGTAACTGAGCTAAACGACTACCGCCCCATAGCACTCACTTCCGTCATCATGAAGTGCTTTGAGAGACTAGTCAAGGACCATATCAACTCCACCCTACCTGACACCCTCGACCCACTCCAATTTGCTTACCGCCCAAATAGGTCCACAGACGATGCAATCTCAACCACACTGCACACTGCCCTAACCCATCTGGACAAGAGGAATACCTATGTGAGAATGCTGTTCATCGACTACAGCTCGGCATTTAACACCATAGTGCCCTCCAAGCTCGTCATCAAGCTTGAGACCCTGGGTCTCGACCCCGCCCTGTGCAACTGGGTACTGGACTTCCTGACGGGCCGCCCCCAGGTGGTGAGGGTAGGCAACAACATCTCCACCCCGCTGATCCTCAACACTGGGGACCCACAAGGGTGCGTTCTGAGCCCTCTCCTGTACTCCCTGTTCACCCACGACTGCGTGGCCACGCATGCCTCCAACTCAATCATCAAATTTGCGGACGACACAACAGTGGTAGGCTTGATTACCAACAACAATGAGACGGCCTACAGGGAGGAGGTGAGGGCCCTCGGAGTGTGGTGTCTGGAAAATAACCTCACACTCAACGTCAACAAAACTAAGGAGATGATTGTGGACTTCAGGAAACAGCAGAGGGAACACCCCCCTATTCACATCGATGGAACAGTAGTGGAGAGGGTAGTAAGTTTTAAGTTCCTCGGCGTACACATCACAGACAAACTGAATTGGTCCACCCACACAGACAGCATCGTGAAGAAGGCGCAGCAGCGCCTCTTGAACCTCAGGAGGCTGAAGAAATTCGGCTTTTCACCTAAAGCACTCACAAACTTCTACAGATGCACAATCGAGAGCATTCTGTCAGGCCGTAAGGCTCTCCAGAGGGTAGTGAGGTCTGCACAACGCATCACCGGGGGCAAACTACCTGCCCTCCAGGACACCTACACCACCCGATGTCACAGGAAGGCCATAAAGATCATCAAGGACAACAACCACCCGAGCCACTGCCTGTTCACCCCGCTATCATCCAGAAGGCGAGGTCAGTACAGGTGCATCAAAGCTGGGACCGAGAGACTGAAAAACAGCTTCTATCTCAAGGCCATCAGACTGTTAAACAGCCACCACTAACATTGAGTGGCTGCTGCCAACACACTGACTCAACTCCAGCCACTTTAATAATGGGAATTGATCGGAAATTATGTCAAATATATCACTAGCCACTTTTAACAATGCTACCTAATATAATGTTTACATACCCTATATTATTCATCTCATATGTATATGTATATACTGTACACTACATCATCTACTGCATCTTTATGTAATACATGTATCACTAGCCACTTTAACTATGCCACTTTGTTTACATACTCATCTCATATGTATATACTGCACTCAATACCATCTACTGTATCTTGCCCATGCCGCTCTGTACCATCACTCATTCATATATCTTTATGTACATATTCTTTATCCCCTTACACTTGTGTCTATAAGGTAGTAGTTTTGGAATTGTTAGCTAGATTACTTGTTGGTTATTACTGCATTGTCGGAACTAGAAGCACAAGCATTTCGCTACACTCGCATTAACATCTGCTAACCATGTGTATGTGACAAATATAATTTGATTTGATTTGATTCTGATTTGATCCAAGAAGGCTCAAGGTCATTGGCTACAGATAAAATTATGTCAAATCACGTTATATCTACCGTAGCTTTGATTGGACTTCATGTCAACATCATTCAAAATCTTAGCTAGCAAGCTAGAAAAGCAGTCATCGTCATGAATCAAGGCGACAATCTACTGGCAAATCATTTTCAATCCTTGTCATATGAAGAGCACTGGACGTAAACATTACACAACAAGTTGAAAATCAGAAATTCAACAATGAGTGGTTTGGAAGGAGTCAGTGACTATCTACAAGTGTTGCAAAACAATCACTAGCCTGCTATTCAGTGGGATATAATTATATAAGGATATATTTTCCATGCTTAAAAGGATAAACATTCACATGCAACACCATGGGCCAGAAAAGGTTGAATACATTGGGCATTCTGTCAATCCAGCATGACTTCTGCAACTTGAAAAACAACTGGAAACTCGGAACTGGGAAATCACAGAAATCCCTAAAAAACTCTGACGGGGAAAATATGTTTGAACCATCATCCGACTCGGATTTCCAAGTCGGGAACTCAGGCCTCTTTCTAGATCTCCGACCTGAATATCACCGACGTCACAATTCAAACTTGTTTTTTTCTGAGTTCCCAGTTGTCTTGAAAGCACCAAAACCCAGAGAATGCCAGATGTTGATGATAAAGTTTGATGACAAAATTTGCCCATAAGAAGGACCGCTGTGCAACCTTCCTGTTCAAGTGAACACGACAAGGTGAGTCCAAAAATGTGTTGTATGCTGTTGCATAAATTATGTAATATGCCAGCGAGATATGTACAGTTGAAGTCGGAAGTTTACATACACCTTAGCCAAATACAATTAAACTCAGTTTTCACAATTCTTGACATTTGATCCTAGTAAAAATTCCCTATCTTAGGTAGGTTAGGATCACCACTTTATTTCAATAATGTGAATGTGAAATGTCAGAATAATAGTAGAGAGAATTATTTATTTCAGCTTTATGTCTTTCATCACATTCCCAGTGGGTCAGAAGTTTACATACACTCAATTAGTATTTGTAGGCATTTAAATTGCTTAACTTGGGTCAAATGTTTCAGGTAGCCTTCCACAAGCTTCCCATAATAAGTTGGGTGAATTATGGCCCATTCTTCCTGACAGAGCTGGTGTAACTGAGACAGGTTTGTAAGGCCTCTTTGCTCGCACACGCTTTTTCAGTTCTGCCCACAAATGTTCTATAGGATTGAGGTCAGGGCTTTGTGATGGCCACTCCAATAACTTGATTTTGTTTTCCTTAAGCCATTTGACACAACTTTGGAAGTATGCTTGGGGTCATTGTCCATTTGGAAGACCCATTTGTGACAAAGCTTTAAATTCCTGCCTGATGTCTTGAGATGTTGCTTCAATATATCCACATACTTTTCCTCCCTCATAATGCCATCTTTTTTGTGAAGTGCACCAGGCCCTCCTGCAGCAAAGCACCCCCAAAACATGATGCTGCCACCCCCACAACATGATGCTGCCACCCTCGTGCTTCACGGTTGGGATGGTGTTCTTCGGCTTGCAAGCCTCCCCCTTCTTCCTCTAAACATAAAGATGGTCATTATGACCAAACAGTTATATTTTTGTTTCATCAGACCAGAGGACATTTTCCAAAAAGTACAAACTTTGTCCCCATGTGCAGTTGCAATCCATAGTCTGGCTTTTTTATGGTGGTTTTGGAGAAGTGGCTTCTTCCTTGCTGAATGGCCTTTCATGTTATGTCGATAAAGGAATCGTTTTACTGTGGATATAGATACTTTTATACCTGTTTCCTCTAGCAACTTCACAAGGTCGTTTGCTGTGGTTCTGGGATTGATTTGCACTTTTCACACCAAAGTACGCTCATCTCTAGGAGACAGAACGCGTCTCCTTCCTGAGCGGTATGACGGCTGCGTAGTCCCATGGTGTTTATACTTGCGTACTATTGTTTGTACAGATGAACGTTGTACCTTGAGGCATTTGGAAATTGCTCCAAAGGATGAGCCAGACTTGTTGTGGAGGTCTACAATTTGTTTTCTAAGATCATGGCTGATTTCTTCTGATTTTCCCATGATGTCAAGCAAAGAGGCAGTGAGTGTGAAGCTAGGCCTTGAAATACATCCCACAGGTACACTTCAAATGACAATCTGGACCCTCTATTTCTGAAACTATCCACCGCCATTGTCGCAACCCCTATTACCAGCCTGTTCAACCTCTCTTTCATATCGTCTGAGATCCCCAAGGATTGGAAAGCTGCCACAGTCATCCCCCTCTTCAAAGGGGGAGACACCCTGGACCCAAACTGTTACAGACCTATATCCATCCTGCCCTGCCTATCTAAGGTCTTCGAAAGCCAAGTCAACAAACAGGTCACTGACTATCTCGAATCCCACCGTACCTTCTCCGCTGTGCAATCTGGTTTCCGAGCCGGTCACGGGTGCACCTCAGCCACACTCAAGGTTCTAAACGATATCATAACCGCCATTGATAAAAGACAGTACTGTGCAGCCGTCTTCATCGACCTTGCCAAGGCTTTCGACTCTGACAATCACCATATTCTTATCGGCAGACTCAGTAGCCTCAGTAGCCTACTGCCTTGCCTGGTTCACCAATTACTTTGCAGACAGAGTTCAGTGTGTCAAATCGGAGGGCATGCTGTCCGGTCCTCTGGCAGTCTCTATGGGGGTGCCACAGGGTTCAATTCTCGGGCCGACTCTTTTCTCTGTATATATCAATGATGTTGCTCTTGCTGCGGGCGATTCCCTGATCCACCTCTACGCAGACGACACCATTCTATATACTTCCGGCCCATCCTTGGACACTGTGCTATCTAACCTCCAAACGAGCTTCAATGCCATACAACACTCCTTCCGTGGCCTCCAACTGCTCTTAAACGCTAGTAAAACCAAATGCATGCTTTTCAACCGATCGCTGCCTGCACCCGCATGCCCGACTGGCATCACCTCCCTGGATGGTTCCGACCTTGAATATGTGGACATAGGTGTCTGGCTAGACTGTAAACTCTCCTTCCAGACTCATATCAAACATCTCCAATCGAAAATCAAATCAAGAGTCGGCTTTCTATTCCGCAACAAAGCCTCCTTCACTCACGCCGCCAAACTTACCCGAGTAAAACTGACTATCCTACCGATCCTCGACTTTGGCAATGTCATCTACAAAATTGCTTCCAACACTCTACTCAGCAAACTGGATGCAGTTTATCACAGTGCCATATGTTTTGTCACTAAAGCACCTTATACCACCCACCACTGCGACTTGTATGCTCTAGTCAGCTGGCCCTCGCTACATATTCGTCGCCAGACCCACTGGCTCCAGGTCATCTACAGGTCCATGCTAGGTAAAGCTCCGCCTTATCTCAGTTCACTGGTCACGATGGCAACACCCATCAGTAGCACGCGCTCCAGCAGGTGTATCTCACTGATCATCCCTAAAGCCAACACCTCATTTGGCCGCCTTTCGTTCCAGTACTCTGCTGCCTGTGACTGGAACGAATTGCAAAAATCGCTGAAGTTGGAGACTTTTATCTCCCTCACCAACTTCAAACATCTGCTATCTGAGCAGCTAACCGATCGCTGCAGCTGTACATAGTCTATTGGTAAATAGCCACCAATTTTCACCTACCTCATCCCCATACTGTTTTTATTTATTTACTTTTCTGCTCTTTTGCACACCAATATCTCTACCTGTACATGACCATCTGATCATTTATCACTCCAGTGTTAATCTGCAAAATTGTAATTATTTGCCTACCTCCTCATGCCTTTTGCACACAATGTATATAGATTCCCCTTTTTTTCTACTGTGTTATTGACTTGTTAATTGTTTACTCCATGTGTAACTCTGTGTTGTCTGTTCACACTGCTGTGCTTTATCTTGGCCAGGTCGCAGTTGCAAATGAGAACTTGTTCTCAACGAGCCTACCTGGTGAAAAAAGGGTGAAAGCTGACAAAAAATAATAATAATAATAAAAAATTAAAAAATTGACTCAAATGATGTCAATTAGCCTATCAGAAGCTTCTAAAGCCATGACATCATTTTCTGAAATTGTTTAAAGGCACAGTCAACTTAGTGTATGTAAACTTCTGACCCACTGGAATTGTGATACAGTGAGTTATAAGTGAAATAATCTGTCTGTCAACTGTTGTTGGAAGTAGTATGTCCTAACCGACTAGCCAAAACTATAGTTTGTTAACAATAAATTTGTGGAGTGGTTGAAAAACGAGTTTTAATGACTCCAACCTAAGTGTATGTAAACTTCTGACTTCAATTATGTACGGTATCTAAGAAAGCAATACCAAATATACTTTGAACTAAACCAAGATAGACCACAGCCTGTCATTTCAAATGGGAACAAATGAGCCATAGTGGGCAGAACAAGCAAGGAGGTGGGCAGAGCCAAGCACGAGCTAGCAAGATCCTATTGGGGAGTTCTTGCTTCGTTTGCATATTTCCGTTGTCTCTCTCACTCGCTTTCTCCCACTCTTGCTATCTCTTGCTGTCTCTCTCTTTGTACCATCATTATCCTTTTCAATGCAATGGATGGGGAACACTCTTGCTCTGTACAGTCGTGGCCAAATGTTTTTAGAATGACACAAATATTAATTTTCACAAAGTCTGCTGCCTCAGTTTATATGATGGCAATTTGCATATACTCCAGAATGTTATGAAGAGTGATCAGATAAATTGCAATAATTGCGAAGTTCCTCTTTACCATGCAAATGAACTGAACCCCCAAAAACATTTCCACTGCATTTCAGCCCTGCCACAAAAGGACCAGCTGACATCATGTCAGTGATTCTCTCATTAACATAAGTGTGAGTGTTGATGAGGACAAGGCTGGAGATCACTCTGTCCTGCTGATTGAGTTTGAATAACAGACTGGAAGCTTCAAAAGGAGGGTGGTGCTTGGAATCATTGTTCTTCCTCTGTCAACCATGGTTATCTGCAAGGAAACACGTGCCGTCATCATTGCTTTGCAAAAAACGGGCTTCACAGGCAAGGATATTGCTGCCAGTAAGATTGCACATAAATCAACCATTTATCGGATCATCAAGAACTTCAAGGAGAGCAGTTCAATTGTTGTGATGAAGGCTTCAGGGCGCCCAAGAAAGTCCAGCCAGGACCGTCTCCTAAAGTTGAATCAACTGTGGGATCGGGGCACCACCAGTACAGAGCTTGCTCAGGAATGGCAGCAGGCAGGTGTGAATGCATCTGCACTCACAGTGAGGCAAAGACATTTGGAGGATGGCCTGGTGTCACGAAGGGCAGCAAAGAAGCCACTGATGAAAACATCAGGGACAGACTGATATTCTGCAAAAGGTACAGGGATTGGACTGCTGAGGACTGGGGTAAAGTCATTTTCTCTGATGGATCCCCTTTCCAATTGTTTGGGGCATCCGGAATAAAGCTTGTCCGGGGAAGACAAGGTGAGCGCTACCATCAGTCCTGTGTCATTCCAACAGTAAAGCATCCTGAGACCATTCATGTGTGGGGTTGCTTCTCAACCAAGGGAGTGGACTCACTCACAATTTTGCCTAAGAACACAGCCATGAATAAAGAATGGTATCAACACATCCTCCGAGAGCAACTTCTCCCAACCATCCATGAACATTTTGGTGATGAACAATGCCTTTTCCAAATGATGGAGCACCTTGCCATGAGGCAAAAGTAATAACTAAATGGCTCGGGGAACAAAACATCAATATTTTGGGTCCATGGCCAGAAAACTCCCCAGACCTTAATCCCATTGGGAATTTGTGGTCAATCTTCAAGAGGCGTGTGGACAAACAAAAACCCAAAGATTCAGACAAACTTCAAGCATTGATAATACAAGAATGGGCTGCCATCAGTCAGGATGTTGCCCAGAAGTTAATTGACAGCATGCCAGGGTGGATTGCAGAGGTCTTGAAAAAGAAGGGTCAACACTGCAAATATTGACTTTGCATCAAATTCATGTAATTTGTCAATAAAAGCCTTTGACACTTATGAAATGCTTGTAATTATTCTTCAGTATTCCATAGTAACATCTGTCAAAACTATCTAAAGACACTGAAGCAGCAAACTATGGAAATTAATGTTTGTGTCATTCTCAAAACTTTTGGCCACGACTCGATTTCACCACGAGACATCAATAACTGGCGAGGAAAGATACACTTCACATAAAAGTAATTGAATTTGTGTCCTACATGAAAAATGTTGACATCAAACACAGATTAAAGGGAACATTTTTATTAAACTAGTAAAAGCATTAGCTGATGTGTTGTTCCTGTAGTTTTTGGTGATATTCAGTGGAACGCTATCTATCGTCCCCTCTTTTTAATTGCTAGGCTCCGTCCCAAATGGCACCCTATTCCCTATATAGTGCATTACTTTTGACCAGAGCCCTACGGACGCAGCGCCAGTCTGTCCTCCAATGACAGGCATCCTGCAGAAACATCCATTTACCCCCGGACCCTCACGGCTAATTGTGTTTTCTAATCACTCCGCGTTCTCATATTCTCGTTATTGCCTGGTTCAATGCGGTCCGCAGAGCTTCCTAAGTGGATAGGAATATTGAACTGAAAATACCTCTGACGTGCTCTCGAAGAGAAAACAAATGAAAAGCGTGTGATCATAGAGGGGACATGTGACCTTTGTAAGAGCTAGCAGGTCCTGTTGCTGACAGGTGTAATTAAAAGGAAAGTAGCTGCGTTGACAGTCAGGTAGAGCTGTATTGCCCCCTCAGTACTTGGCCAGAACTACAGGTTGACAGGAAACTGTACACCTTCTGTAGTCCTAATAGAGTGTTGACGACAGCGGACACACAGGGACAGACAACTCCACTTAAAATGCATGGGGAGGGATAGAAACTATGAGTAGACACAACGTTTTGTTTGCAATATGTGTGGTGCAGTGCTTCGCAGTAGGCCAAGCGTCTCTGGCTGTGTGTGTACAGAGGGTTTGGGCTGGGAACAGGGGATAAGGATATTTAACTTATGTGAACAGACAATTAGGCAGCCTCCTCTATTTATATATGGAGGGCAAGGGCATCTCTCTCTCTCTCTCTCTCTCTCTCTCTCTCTCTCTCTCTCTCTCTCTCTGTCTTTGTTTCTCTCTCTCTCTCTCTCTCTCTCTCTCTCTCTCTCTCTCTCTCTCTCTCTCTCTCTCTCTCTCTCTCTCTCTCTCTCTCTCTCTCTCTCTCTCTCTCTCTCTCTCTCTCTTTGTCTTTCATGGACACAGTCATTTTTCCTGTCACCCTGCAGTCCTATTTTGGGCCTGGATCTAATTTTCATTCAACAGACACACAAAACAAAACAACAAGGGAATGCAGTGACCTTGTGTCTAAGGAGAGAATACACCGGCTTGTCTTCTTCTGCGGTGTGTGTGTGTGTTTGTGTGTTAGTCACTTCAGCGATCCAGCTCTGTTGTGGCGTGGAAAGTGTGTGTGTGTGTGTACATGTGTGTGTGTGTGTGTACATGTGTGTGTGTTTGTCTTCACTGACTTTTCTGTCCAGTCAGGGACCTGAGAAAGCGATGCAGCTTGCATCAAACCGTCAACTGGACCTCTCTCTCTCTCCCGCTCTCCATTTACTATCGTTGAATTCCTAGCACTATGTGTCTCACTGCAGAGGCCTTTTGAAACAGCATGTCAGGGAGTCAAGCTCTTCTAGAATGCCTGAGTTTCTCTACAAGGCTAAGGAGGCTTCATTTCCCTGACCACAGTCTTTAACAATGCTGCTGGCACTCTGCTGTTTAGTATTCCACTGTCCATTATATACAAATATCACTGCAAGGAGCCTCTCCGCATAAAGGAAATAGCTTTTAATCTGAAATGCCCTCGCAACAGAAAAATCCTCCTTGATTGAATAATTTGAGCTTTTCCTTTTTCACTTGAGGAGTCTTTCCTGTTGTGTAGTAATTTTTCCCGGAGGAAATTGATAATGCTGAAGCATTAGGATCCTGCCATTTCTATAGTTGCTATGACGCCCTAGTAGCAACCTAAACACGGAGCTGCTGTAAATTTGACCATATAGTTTTGGTTATTTTTAGGTGGTTTTAATTGTTGCTTTTTAATCAGTTTAATCCGAGTTTTTCTTGCATATACAGTTGATGTCTGAAGTTTACATACACCTTAGCCAAATACATTTAAACTCAGTTTTTCACAATGCCTGACATTTAATCCAAGTAAAAAATTATTTTCTTTATTTTCAGAATGTGAAATGACAAAATAATAGTAGAGAGAATGATTTATTCCAGCTTTTTTTTCTTTCATCACATTCCCAGTGGGTCTGAAGTTTACATACACTCAAATTAGTATTTGATAGCATTGTTTAACTTGGGTCAAACGTTTCGGGTAGCCTTCCACAAGTTTCCAACAATAAGTTGGGTGACTTTTGGCCCATTCCTCTTGACAGAGCTGTGGAAGCCATAGGAACTGCAACTAGGTTCTTGCTAAATATAGTTTCCCATAGAAATTCAATTGAAAACACAGTGACCTCAATTTTTTTTTCCCTTGATGGTTTGTCCTCGGGGTTTCGCCTGCCAAATAAGTTATGTTATACTCACAGACATAAATTGAACAATTGTAGAAACGTTAGAGTGCTTTCTATCTAAATCTACCAATTATATGCATATCCTAGCTTCTGGGCCTGAGAAACAGGAAATTTACTATGGGCACGCTTTTCATCCGGAAGTGACCCCTATCCCAATGAAGTTTTAACAAAAAAACAGAGTTTTAATGACTCCATCCTAAGTTTATGTAAACTTCCGACTTCAACTGTATGTGTCGTTTTTTAACCACAGATTTTCAGATTGACTGACAAGTTAACAACTTTTGTCTTGGCTAACTAGCTTTTGTTTGAAAAATGAATCTGGATTCAGTGCCATCCTTTTTGTTTCAACTGGATTCAGTGCCATCTTTTTTGTTTCATCTGGATACAGTGCCATCTGTTTTGTTGCATCCGGATACAGTGCCATCTTTTTTGTTTCATCTGGATACAGTGCCATCTTTTTTGTTTCATCTGGATACAGTGCCATCTTTTCTGTTTCATCTGGATACAGTGCCATCTTTTTTGTTTCATCTGGATACAGTGCCATCTGTTTTGTTGCATCCGGATACAGTGCCATCTTTTTTGTTTCATCTGGATACAGTGCCATCTTTTTTGTTTCATCCGGATACAGTGCCATCTTTTTTGTTTCATCCGGATACAGTGCCATCTTTTTTGTTTCATCTGGATACAGTGCCATCTTTTTTGTTTCATCTGTTTCATCTGGCATCTGGATACAGTGCCATCTTTTTGTTTCATCTGGATACAGTGCCATCTTTTCATGTTTCATCTGGATACAGTGCCATCTTTTTGTTGCATCCGGATACAGTGCCATCTTTTTTGTTTCATCTGGATACAGTGCCATCTTTTTTGTTTCATCCGGATACAGTGTCATCTTTTTTGTTGCATCTGGATACAGTGCCATCTTTTTTGTTTCATCTGGATACAGTGCCATCTTTTTTGTTTCATCTGGATTCAGTGCCATCTTTTTTGTTTCATCCGGATACAGTGCCATCTTTTTTGTTGCATCTGGATACAGTGCCATCTTTTTTGTTTCATCTGGATACAGTGCCATATTTTTTGTTGCATCTGGATACAGTGCCATCTTTTTGTTTCATCTGGATACAGTGCCATCTGTTTTGTTGCATCTGGATACAGTGCCATCTTTTTTGTTTCATCTGGATACAGTGCCATCTTTTTTGTTTCATCTGGATTCAGTGTCATCTTTTTTGTTGCATCTGGATACAGTGCCATCTTTTTTTGTTTCATCTGGATTCAGTGCCATCTTTTTTGTTTCATCTGGCTGCCAATTCCAGATCTTTTGAGAACATAATTTCAGGAGTCACCTGAAGTGTGAGAGGAATAGGAGGCAGAGGAATCTAGCAGAGCTGAGACAGAGGGCTCGTAGTGAGGATAACTGTCTAATATTCTGAACTTTGTGTGGTGATCTTTCTGGCCTCCAGAGCTGCTGAGGAATCAGTCAAGTGGGTGTTACACAGAGAGGAAGATAAGTCATGTAGCTATAATACTCAGGCTGGTTCCCTGACTTGCCCTGTACAAGATCACCAGCAGACTCCAGCACCTTCATCTATCATCCTTTGTCCAGTTCCCTCCCTCAAGCCATAAACTGACCCCATCTTCAGAGGATGCAGCTTTTAAATACATGGCCTCTATTGGTTGACCTGTCATGACATATTGCTTCTTTTTTTTTTGCTTGAGATTCTACAAAAATAATAGATGAAAGCGTATAAATTATTTATTTATTTATTATTGTCAGGCTACACCAGAGCTGTATCTATCTAAATAAATGTACCTTGGCTGTACTATTTGTCAAGGCTTCGACTACACTACAACTACACACCAGCTGTGGTGTGTGTGTGTGTGTGTGTGTGTGTGTGTGTGTGTGTGTGTGTGTGTGTGTGTGTGTGTGTGTGTGTGTGTGTGTGTGTGTGTGTGTGTGTGTGTGTGTGTGTGTGTGTGTGTGTGTGTGTGTGTGTGTGTGTGTGTGTGTGTGTGCGTGCGTGCGTGCGTGCGTGCGTGCGTGCGTGCGTGTGTGCGTGTGTGTGTGTGTAATTGCTAAGTCTGCTTAATCAATTGATTGAGTTGTTTTGCTAGTCTAAAGCACCCTAATTAGGTGTCTAAACTGGTAGAATGAATATTTTTAATATCAAGTCTAATTTGGCAGTGTGTGTCCGCGTGACTCAGAGCATTTGAATGCGGGTGTGTGCATCATCATCTCCATTCTCATGCTAACAAATGATTTGCCATCTGTGTGCGTGAGCAGGCCAGAATATCAAACAGCGGGGGGGGGGTTGTTATTTTAGAGACTTATCATGAATGTGGATTGACTCACAGTGTTGTATTCTAGCCAATATTATTGACCTATCCTGTTCTGTAAATTATTTGCACAGTGGATATGTATGTTTGTGAGCAAACATCTGGTATTTTTTGACTCCCAGAGCCCAGAGAGTGCCATCAATTCAGAATAGACCCTTAGCCCCTACTCCCTAGGCAGCTGTGGAGATCTTATGTACAGTTGAAGTCGGATGTTTACATACATCTTAGCCAACTACATTTAAACTCAGTTTTTCACATTTCCTGACGTTAAATCCTAGTAAAAATTAGGATCACCACTTTATTTTAAGAGTGTAAAATGTCAGATTAATAGTATAGTGAATTATTTATATCAGCTTTTTTCCCTTTCATCACATTCTCAGTGGGTCAGAAGTTTACAAACACTCAAGTAGTATTTGGTAGCATTGCCTTTAAATTGTTTGACTTGTGTCAAACATTTCAGGTAGCCTTCCACAAGCTTCCCACAATAAGTTGGGTGAATTTTAGCCCATTCCTCCTGACAGAAGTGGTGTAACTGAGTCAGGTTTGTAGGCCTCCTAGCTCGCTTACGCTTTTTCAGTTCTGCCCACAAATTTTCTATGGGATTGAGGTCAGAGCTTTGTGATGGCCACTCCAATACCTTGACTTTGTTGTCCTTGAGCCATTTTTGCCACAACTTTGGAAGTATGCTTGGGGTTATTGTCCATTTGGAAGACCCATTTGCGACCAAGCTTTAACTTCCTGACTGATGTCTTGAGATGTTGCTTCAATATATCCACATAATTTTCCTACCTCATGATGCCATCTATTTTGTGAAGTGCACCAGTCCCTCCTGCAGCAAAGCACCCCCACAACATGATGCTGCCACCAACGTGTTTCACGGTTGGGATGGTGTTCTTCGGCTTGCAACCTCCCCCTTTTTCCTTCAAACATAAAGATGATCATTATGATGAAACAGTTCTATTTTTGTTTCATCAGACCAGAGGACATTTCTCCAAAAAGTATGATCTTTGTCCCCATGTGCAGTGGCAAACCGTACTCTGGCTTTTTTATGGCGGTTTTGGAGAAGTGGTTTCTTCCTTGCTGAATGGCCTTTCAGGTTATGTCGATATAGGACTCATATACTGTGGATAAGATACTTTTGTACCTGTTTCCTCCAGCATCTTAACAAGGTCCTTTGCTGTTGTTCTGGGATTGATTTGCACTTTTCGCACCAAATTACGGTCATCTGTAGGAGACAGAACGCATCTCCTTCCTGAGCGGTATGACGGCTGCGTGGTCCCATGGTGTTTATATTTGCATACTATTGTTTGTACAGATGTGGTACCTTCATGCATTTGGAAATTGTTTCCAAGAATGAGCCAGACTTGTGGAGGTCTACAATTGTTTTTCTGAGGTCTTGACTGATTTCTTTTGATTTTCCCATGATGTCAAACAAAGAGGCACTGAGTTTGAAGGTAGGCCTTGAAATACATCCTCCAACCTACTCATATTAGGTCAATTAGCCTATCAAAAGCTTCTAAAGCCATGACGTCATTTTCTGGAATTTTCCAAGCTGTTTCAGCACAGTCAACTTAGTGTATGTAATCTTCTTACCCACTGGAATTGTGATACAGTGAATTATAAGTGAAATAATCTGTCTGTAAATAATTGTTGGAAAAATCACTTGTGTCATGCACAAGGTATATGTCCTAACCGACTTGCCAAAACTGTTGTTTGTTAACAAGAAATTTGTGGAGTGGTTGAAAAACGAGGTTTAAAGATTCCAACCTAAGACTTCAACTTTAAATACCAGGGTAAATATAATTAGTATAGCCATTTTACATATCTACAAGACTTGTCCAGGGGTAGGAGCTTGGGGATCGATTGGGAATTGTCACGACTTTCACCAAATTCGGCCCATTTCCTTGTTTGGGCGGTGTTCGACGGTCGACCTTTAAGCCATCACTGATCCATTTTTCATTTTCCATTGGTTTTGTCTGGTTCAAATCCCATCAATTACATGTTGTGCATTTTTTTAAATACATTTTTTTAACCACCTTTTTCGTGGTATCCAATTGTTAGTAGCTACTAACTTGTCTCATCGCTACAACTCCCGTACGGGCTCGGGAGAGACGAAGGTCGAGAGCCATGTGTCCTCCGAAACACAACCCAACCAAGCCGCACAACCCAACGTGTCGGGGGAAATGCACCTAGCGACCTGGTCAGCATGCACTGCACTCGGCCCGCCACAGGAGTCACTAGTGCACGATAAGACAAGGATATCCCTACAGGCCAAACCCTACCTAACCCGGACGACGCTATGCCAATTCTGCTTCGCCCCATGGACCTCCCGGTCACGGCCAGCTGCAACAGAGCCTGGGCTCGAATCCAGAGTCTCTGGTGGCGATGCAGTGACCACTGCACCACCCGGGAGGCCACATGTTGTGTATTTAACCCTCTGTTTCCCTTCATGTCCTTGTCAGAGTTCCAAATGCCTGTATCACAAGAATGCAATTATTTGTTGTTTTGATGAGCGTTCTGATTGTTTTGTTTGTATGTGATGTGCTATTCAGTGTTGGTGCGCGACCGGTTTTATACCCACTTTGTTATTTTGTACATTTTGTACATTTTGTACATTTTGGAGTTTTGTCAGCATTTTTCAAAAAACTCTGTTTATACCAAGTTCATTCTCTTGCGCCTGATTTCTCTGCCACCTACACACACCCCTTACAGGAATTTAGACTCCTTTATACGCAGACACCCATTGCTGTTTATATCTTCCTCTAGCTGAATATATTCCAGGTACACCGGTAAGTCAAATCAAGGTAAATTTGCATTTCAAAGTCAAACCATGCAATGTGTCATGCAAGCTTTGGATTTGACTCGGATTCAGTAAATGGAATTGAATACATTTCAGATCAGTTGTTGTCCTATTTTTGTGCATATTTCTCTGTTTTTTGGAACTCGGTCCAAAAACAAGTTCCTGGGCCAAAAGCTCAGTCAGACTCGCCAAGATACAACCATCCGTCCATTCAGCTTATATTGTCTTGATCCAATAGTTTCAACACAGATAAGCATCCCGGACCCAGCCTGCTTAATGAGTGTCTTATTGCTCTACTGTAGCATCCCAATTTCCTGTAGATATAGTTCGAACTACACAAGCTGATAATCAACCCTTATCGGCCATGACATTTAAACAGGTGTGAACGGCTATCTCCCAGACCCAGCTTAGGCATCAGGACTTAATCTCTACAGCGATAACACTGACTGTAGATTTGCCTTCAAGCTTCAGCCCTTTAGAAGGTCCCAGTTATTCAGCCAGAAGGCAGTCTTTAAAGGTGCAATCTCAGATCGGGGAATGTGTTCAATCCCAGATTGTAGCTTTAATAAAAAAAAGTAGTACAAACCTCAATCTAGCCTATTTACTCAGAAACTGTCTGCAGGTCTTAATTATCCTAAATGATTTACCTTGAAACACCAGTCAGGGCTGGGGTTATAGATTGAAGGTGCCAAAATGTGTTGTGTGAAGTATGGATTTCTTCACCCATCCTAAGGCCCACCACACAAGGGATCTGTTATAAATTAGAGGCGATGGCTAATGGTTGTTGACGTACTGTTAATATTTCAGACCTGTTTTATTCCTGTCTAAAACTGTCTCCACAAAGCAGCCTAATACTGAGCTCTCCGCAATTGCTCAAGTGCGGTTGTTAAAAGATACAGGGGGGTTGTTGTAACATTTGAAATAAACCTGTGATTATTGGTTTGCTACAACAGGTGCCAACGCTGTTCTCAGGTGGTTGGAGCAACAAGTTGCTGGGTTAGATTCCTGCGTAGGCCACATCTGGATATTGAATGTACTATTTGTAAGACATAAGCTTAGATATGTGTCTCACACATTACCATATTAGGACCATTGGGAGTAAAGCACCAACGCCACCTCATAGCTGTGTCTAGGGACAATGGAGTTATGATCCATGATTTGATGATGTACACTGAGAATGACGGTGTTGGTTTAAGGTGAGTATGTGTGGTTGTAAACTAAAGGACGTGTCTGCGTGGTCTGTTTGCGGTCAGTCTGATCACCACTTTGACAGACATGACAGGAATCCAAAGCAGGGTGGAAACGAACAGAGTTTTGCCCTGAGGAGAAGGGAGAGTACCCAACACCACAAAATCAAATCAAACTTTATTTGTCACATGCACGGAATACACCAAGAGTAGACTTTACCGAGAAATGCTTACTTACAAGCCCTTAACCAACAGTGCAGTTCAAGGGGGTACTGGTACCGAGTCAGTGTATGGGGGTACAGGTTAGTTGAGGTAATTTGTACATGTAGGTGGGGGTGAAGTGACTATGCATAGATCATAAACAACGAGTAGCAGCAGTGTACAAAATCCATCAATGTAAATTGTCCGGTGGCGATTTGATTAATTGTTCAGCAGTCTTATGGCTTGGGGGTAGAAGCTGTTCAGGAGCCTTTTGGTCCTAGACTTGGTGCTCCGGTACAGCTTGTCGTGCCGTATCAGAGAAAACAGTCTATGACTTGGATCACTGGAGTCTCTGACAATTTTATGGGCATTTCACACACCCCCCTCCCTGAGACTTACCACGGGTAGGAGGAGGTTATGACGAAGGTGGACCATCGTGATTACTGGTTACCCCATGGTCAAATTACTGGTTTCACTTATAAATGCTCCTTGTTGAACATGCATTTAGGTAGTATGTAATGTACATTTGACTTGGTCTTTGTAAAATACACTGGTTGCAGGTTGCAGTCTACATCTACCCCTCTAACAGTTGCATGTAGTTCAGGTTTTGACCCCAGTACTGAAGCCTCTGGCAACAAGCTTGGGCTATTTGCAGTTTTGCCTTGGTGAGGCGGAGAGGGATGAAAGAGAGAAAGAGAGGGATAGATACATAGATTGGGGAGGAGATGTGATAACAAACAAGCTTTGTGTATGTAGGTACGTCACAGATCTCTGAAATGTCCTTCCATTGCGAAAAAGGCTTTCTGGGGCAGATATTCCATCTGTGTTATGTTGTAGGTAATTCAGTAGAGCATTTCATTGGTCTGTGAGTGAATTTGTGAGTTGGTGGTGACCTCCATTCAGTTGAGTGCTCAGCTCAAGCGTTCTCTTTAAGGGGAATGGAGAAGTGAGCAGGTCAACTCTGAATGATCTTGGTCATACAGGTTCTAAAATACACATGTTCTGTTCAGTAGCAGCTGCCTTTGTGAACCTGTTTATATCTCTCTTGCTCTTCACTTTCCTCTTATTCGCTCTGCACAGTCAGATCAAGTTTCACATTTTATTTTATGTCACATGCACAAGTACAGTGAAATGCCTTTCTTGCAAACTCAAAACTCAACAATGCAATAATCAATAACAATGTAATACTAGAAAAAATACACGAGAAATAAGAAGAAATATGAAGAACACAATAAGTAAGTAATTAAGCATACTATATACAGGGTCAGTTCCAATACCACATGTGCAATGTGCAGGGATACTGGAGAGATGGAGGCTGATATGCATAGAGGTAAGGTTACTAGGCAACAGGATATAAGATAAACAGAGTAGCAGCAGCTTGCATGTGAGTGTGTGTGTGTGTGTGTGTGTGTGTGTGTGTGTGTGTGTGTGTGTGTGTGTGTGTGTGTGTGTGTGTGTGTGTGTGTGTGTGTGTGTGTGTGTGTGTGTGTGTGTGTGTGTGTGTGTGTGTGTGTGTGTGTGTGTAGAGTCAGTATAAATGTATGTGTTTACTATATGGTTGGGGTTTTAACCAGTTTTAGGGCCTTCAGGGGTCCAGGATCCAGTTGCAGAGGGAGGTGTTCAGACCCAGAGTCCTTAACTTGGTGACAAGCTTGGAGGGGATAATGGTGTAGAACGCTGAGCTGTAGTCAATAAACAGCATTCTCACGTAGGTATTCCTCTTATCTAGGTTGGTGAGGGCAGTGTCGAGAGCAATTGAGATTGTGTCATCTATGGACCTCCTGGACCGGTATGCAAATTGGAGTGGGTCTAGGGTGTCTGGGATGGTGGAGTTAATGTGTGCCATAACCAGCCTATCAAAGCACTTCATGATTGCAGAAGTGAGTGCTAAAGGGTGGTAGTCATTGTGGCATGAAACCTTAGAGTTCTTGGGGACAGGAATGATGGTGGGGATTACAGACTGGGACAAGGAAAGGTTGAAAATTATCGTGAATATGCTGCTAGCTGTTCTGCGCATACTCTGAGAACGCGCCCTGGAATAATGTCTGGCCCTGCGACCTTGCTGGTGTTGACCTGATTAAAGACCTTTCTCACGGCCTCGGCGAGCGAGATCACTCAATCCTCTGGGTTGGTTGTGGCCCCCACACCTGGCACGATGTTGTTGTTGTCAAAGCGTCCATAAAATGCTAGACAAGTCAGTTAAGAACAAATTATTATTTTCAATGACAGCCTAGGAACAGTGGGTTAACTGCCTTGTTTAGGGGCAGAACAACAGATTTTTACCTCGTCAGCTCTGGGATTTGTTCTTGCAACCTTGCGGTTACTAGTCCAGCAGTCTAACCACTAGGCTACCTGAGTTTGTCTGGTAGAGATGCATTGTTGGGTAGATCAAGGTTGGGTCTTCCTTTGTAATCCGTAATGGACTGGAGCCCCTGCCACATGCAGCGGGTGTCGGAGCCTGTGTAATATGATTCCACCTTGTTCCTATATTGTCTTCTTGCTCGTTTGATGACAAAGTGGGACTTCTTGTACTTATTCCTGTCCTTGGCCGTAGCCTCAGGGTTGTCTATGATAACTTCTGTGTGTGGTAGTCCTGTCCTTTAGTTTAACGCCAACTTCGGTGTTGATCCAGGGCTTTTGATTGGAGAAGCAGCGTACCCTCACCATGGGCACAATTTTCTAATGAAGCCCGTGACGGAGGTGGTTAGCTCGTCAATATTATCGGCGGAGTCTCGAAACATATTCCAATCAGCGCTCAGCGCTAGCAAAGCATGTCAATGTAGCATAATCAGGAGGCAGGAAGCAGGAGGAAGCAGGAACACGGACTCGTGATCTTATTTGCTGAATGGCAGATGAGGGATTGCCTTGTATGCTTGCTTATGGGTAGAATAACAGTGGTCTGGGACTTTATCGCCCCTAGAGGCGTTTGGACACGTGTTGATGGACGTTGGGCATCATGTGTCTTAGTGACGTGGAATTAAAATCGCTGGCAACCAGAGAAGCAGCCTCTGGGTGTAGGTGTTCTGGCTTGTTTATAGTCTTGTACAGTTGGTTAAGTGGCAGCTTAATATTTGACTTGTCCTGAGATGGAATGTTTACAACAGTCAACATAACAGCAGGAAACTCCCTCGGGAGGTAGAATGGTTGGCATTTGACCATCAGGCATCCCAAGACTGGTGAACAGTGGGTCACCACTTCCACCACGCTGGAGTTAAAACACCAGTCGGTGTTGACGTAGAGGCAAACCCCTCCCCCTCAATCTCCTTGACTCCACTGTCGTGTCCGCCTGATGAATGAAGAATCCATTGAGTTGGATAGCCATGGGGGAGAGAGAGCCATGTGTCAGAAAAGCAAAGAATATTGGAGATTCGAGAGTCCCGTTTAGGAGCAAATCCGCTATCGGAGGAAGCTGAAGCCGGAATTGAGGTAAGTAACTGCCGATCTGATTTTCAAATGTTTGGTTGTAAGAAATAATAGGGGATACATTTTGTGAAGATAAAGTAAAAATGAACTACAAAATAATCATAAAATAGCCAAATTGGGTCGGAGCTTGCAAACTGGCGGCCATCCAGAATGGCGCCATTTCATGTCTTGAAAATAATGCAGGTAGGCTTGACAACATAAAATCTCAAATAAACAAAACGCACACACAAACATGTGCTCATGCACATGCACAAACGCATACACAGCCATCTGTAACCGAGTCATACCCTATTGATGCCTCTGAACTCCACCGACTCCATAGGCATGAGATACTGGAGCTGAGATGTCCTCCACACACTGCCTCAAGGACTAACTCAGAGGGCTTTCCCTCACTTTAACCAAGCAGCCTGCTCCACTGCACAATACTAATGTGTTACCTCCGTCACACAGGTGAAATAAGAGACAGGCATCCCCCTAGGGCTTCTCTCTACCCCCCAGCCTTAATGCTGCATGGTAGATAGTGTGACTGTTAAATACACCTACATGTGACTGCTCTCTCTCCTCTTCTGTTTTCTCGGGAGACTGTGACTTTCACATCCCCTTCAGTCCCTCAAACAAGGACAATCTCTTCTCCTTTCTTTTCTTTTCTTTTCATTTCCTCTCCTCTCCTCTCCTCTCCTCTTCTCTCCTCTTCTGCTTTCCTCCCCTCCCATCAACTGACAGATGAAGGTCTAAAAATTAACTCACTGACCTGGCTCTGGAGAGCAGAGTGACCACAGTCAATTCTTAGACTGTGAGTTGTCCATTACAGACACCCTCTCTTCTGAGCTGCCAGGACTGCTCATCACACACAAACCCGCACGCTCATGCACGCAAGTGACCGCAAATGGTCATTCTCTCCAGCACTTGACTGATGCCTCGCTGAAAGAGAGAGGGGGAGGAATGAAGTGCTCACCATTACAAAGGAGAGAGAAAGAAAGCGAGGGATGGTTTACTGGGCCTAGAGAGCTGTTGGATGAGAGAGACGTAGAGAGATGGGTCCTGGCCTGTGTCCAATCACTGCAACACTCTCACAGTCATCTGAAGAGGCGAGAGCTACATAGAGCTACGTAGCAGGTTACTGTGTCGAGAGCAGCCTCACAATTTAATGTACAGTAATCCAATATTAAAGAAGCTTTGTAAATGCAACTTCAGTTCACTGTGGTTAAACATGTCTTGCATATTGAGCCTGAGGGTAAGCAACCATATTGTCCGTGATTGACAAAGTTAATTTCTTCAGTGAGCACCAACCCACACACCCACACAGTGATTGGCATGACCATTTACACACTGCTGCTTGGTTAGCATGCCACGTCTGTAATGCTGGGATGCCCAGGGATGCTGCTAACCTCTTGTGACACTCAATGGAAGGCTACTGTATAGGTGGGACTCTTCAAAGCTGCTATTAGAGGAAGGGAGGCGTTTCGGCCTTGAGCGAGGGGGAAGGGAGAGAGGAGAGAGAGTAGGATTGTGAGGTAGAGAGAGGTGGGATATAGGAGAGAGAGAGAGAGAGAGAGAGAGAGAGAGAGAGAGAGAGAGAGAGAGAGAGAGAGAGAGAGAGAGAGAGAGAGAGTGATGGGAGAGATATATTGGAAGTTTGTGGGGCCATGTAGGCTAGTTAAGATCTCTGCACTGCAGCATCAATGTTTCATTCATGATTAAGTAGAACTAGTGCACCAATTAGGCCATACACCAATCTCTCTCGCTCTTTACGTATATATATATATATATATATATCTTTCTATCGCTCTCTCCTCTCTCTTCTCTTTCCTCTTCACTCACTTCTCTTTCTACACACACACACACACAAGCGTCCCCACTGAGGGATGCTGCCACATTGTAATTAGTCATGGTTCACAGGTGAGGAGCGTATTAGTTATTGGGTACTGCTCCGACTGATTAAATCAAATCAAATGTATTTATATAGCCCTTCTTACATCAGCTGTACAGAAACAGCACTATCAGTAGAGTCTGCAACTTCTCACACACACGCACAACCACACACACACGCACACGCACACGCACACACACACACACACACACACACACACACACACACACACACACACACACACACACACACACACACACACACACACACACACACACGCCTTCCCTTTGGCAAATCTGATCATAACTCTATCCTCCTGATTCCTGTTTACAAGCAAAAACTCAAACAGGAAGTACCAATGACGCACTCAATACGTAAGTGGACTGATGAAGCTACAGGACTGTTTCACTAGCCCAGATTCATCAGGGATTAATCCGATAACATTGATGAGTTTGTCACATCAGTCACCGGCTTCATTACAGTTTTTTCCAACTGCTTACACACAAAATCTTTTCATGTCACACGATTTTTGGAACCTCTCACTCAAAGTGCAAAACTACACACCAAACATCCAAAACCATAAGCTATTTCTCAGCCTTTGACTCAGCTTTCAATTGCATAAAACACTTTTTTCAAAACACTACACACAATTTATCTACCTAAAACACAAAAATCTAACAGGAAGTGACTTGCTTTCCTTTTCCAAACACAACCAATCAAAATGCTATACGTATTCACCGGCTCACACACACAGTCCTCACATGTGCAAACACTAATAGCTTAACTGATCACTAACCAATCACTACTTTACTGGAGTATAGGCCTATAGGTCAAAGGTCAGATTACCTGTTTTGAACAATGAATGCCAACAATGGACAGAGAGCAAGAGGAGAGGTGGGAGAGAAAGAGGAAGAAGAGGACAAGGGCAAAGAAGAGAAGGAAGGAGAGCCATCTCTGATGAGATTAGGGCAACACTTGTTGATCATGTGATCAACCACGGTTTGACCATGAGAGAGGCTGGACAGAGAGTCCATTCCCAACTTGAGTCGATTTACAGTGGCGTCCATAATTCGAACCTTCAGAAATGAGAACAGGTATGCAACTATCTAATGACTATTTTAGCATTACAGTAATGTACTGTAAAACACGTATGTGTAACGTCGTTCTTCGTTTGTGGAAAGAGAGTCGGACCGAAATGCAGCGTGGTAGTTACTCATGACTTTAATGAATAAAGAGCGTAACATGAAATAACTATTACATATACAAAAACAACAAACGGAACGAGAAACCTATTACAGCCTATCTGGTGAAACTACACAGAGACAGGAACAATCACCCACGAAATACAAAGCGAAACCAGGCTACCTAAATACGGTTCCCAATCAGAGACAACGAGAATCACCTGACTTTGATTGAGAACCGCCTCAGGCAGCCAAGCCTATACAACACTCCTAATCAGCCGCGATCCCAAAATTACAAACCCCAATACGAAAATACAATAACATAAACCCATGTCACACCCTGTCACACCCTGACCAAATAATGAACAAAAACACAAAATACAATGACCAAGGCGTGACAGTATGACTACATAGTAATGCATAAACATTTGTAACTCTAAGCCATCCATTTACTGCACTGCATTGAATGAATGAGGTTGGTTATCATGCTGTACTACATTTTTTTGTACATTGTTTACAGTTCCTAAGCTGAACACATACTGTGTTTGAATTGTGGTGGTCCTTCTGTAGCTCAGTTGGTAGAGCATGGCGCTTGTAACGCCAGGGTAGTGGGTTCGATTCCCAGGACCACCCATACATAGAATGTATGCACACATGACTGTAAGTCGCTTTGGATAAAAGCGTCTGCTAAATGGCATATATATAATATATATATATAATTCTGTACAGAGTGGAAAGGCAAAGACATCATGGAGGACGAGGATGCTTGTTTACAGATGTACAAGAGACTGCAATTATAAATAAGGTTTTGGCCAACAATGCAATTAGGATTCGAGAGATACGAGAGCATATCTTGAATAAAACACCATATTTAACAACATCAATGCTGTAAGCCTGTCGACCATACAACGCATCCTCCAACGGCACCGAGTGACGATGAAACAACTTTACAAGGTGCCATTTGAGAGAAACTCTGACAGAGTCAAGAATATGCGACATGACTTTTTAGAGGTATGTATGCAACACTACTTCCAGTACTTCAGACATACCATATTTACTCATCTGTATATTATTTGGTCTGTTACAGAGAGTATTGGAGCTGGATGCCCATGTAATTCGCCATGAATTTATTTATGTGGATGAGGTTGGCTTCAACCTCACCAAAACCAGGCGCCGCGGAAGAAATGTAATAGGACAGAGTGCAATTACCAATGTCCCTGGACAGCGTGGGGGTAATATAACTATGAGTGCTGCCATCACTCAAAACGGGGTCCTCCATCACAATGCCACACTGGGTCCGTACAACACCGGCCATATGCTCACTTTTCTGGATGCAATTTACACAATGCTTGTCCCTGATCCAGATCAGGAGCCTGCTAGATTTGTGGTTTTATTGGCCAATATTAGTTTTCACCGGGCTGTTCTGGTCCAAAACTGGTTTGCCATCCATCCACAATTTTGTATAGTTTTGTACCTACCCCCATATTCACCTTTTCTAAATCCCATAGAGGAATTCTTCTCAGCCTGGCACTGGAAAGTGTATGATCGCCAACCCTATGCCCGCATGCCGCTTCTCCAGGCAATGGAGGACGCATGTGGGGATATAGAGCTTGCCTCTGTCCAAGGTTGGATACACCATTCTAGGACTTACTTCGCACGATGTTTGGCAAGGAGCAGGACACTAATCTGGAAACTAGGACCTCCAACGAGCCATCAAACAGACAAGCGTCAATACAGGACTAATATTGAATCCTACTACGCCAGCTCTGACACTCGTTTGATGTGGCAGTGCTTGCAAACTATCATGGATTACAAAGGAAACCCCAGCTGCGAGCTGCCCAGCTGCTGACCTTACCAGATGAGCTAAATGCCTTTGATGCTCAATTCGAGGCAAACAATACTGAATCATGCATGAGCGCACCAGCAGTTCCGGACGACTGTGTGATCTCGTTCTCTGTAGCTGATGTGAAAACAGGTTAACATTCATAAGGCCGCGTGGCTAGATTGATTACCAGGATGGATACTCAGAGCAGCTGGCAAGTGTTTTCACTGACATTTTCAACCTCTCCCTGACCCTGTCTGTAATACCTACTGTATATGTTTTAAGCAGACCACCATAGTCCCTGTGCCCAAGAACGCCAAGGTAACCTGCCTAAATAACTACCGCCCCATAGCACTCACATCTGTACCCATGAAAGGCTGGGAATGGCTCGCATCAACACCATTATCCCAGGCCCCCTGGACCCATTCCAATTCACATACCGCCCCAACATATCCAGAGTTGACGCAATATCTATTGCACTCCACACTGTCCTTTCCCAGCGGGATACGAGGAACGTCTATGTGAGAATGTTGTTCATTGACTACAGCTCAGCGTTCAACACCATAATGCCTTCCAAGCTCATCACTATAAGCTTAGAACCCTGGGACTGAACACCTCCCTCTTCAACTGCATCCTGATCTTTTTGACGGGCCGTCCCATGGTGGTAAGGGCAGACAACAACATATCTGCCACGCTGACCCTCAACATGGGGGCCCCTCAGGGGTGTGTGCTTAGTCTCCTCCTGTACACCCTGTTCACCCACGACTGCTGGGCCGTGCATGACTCCAACACCGTCATTAAGTTTGCTGACAAACTGGTAGGCCTCATTTGTGGTGCCAGGAAAACAACCTTTCCCTTAACGTCAGCAAAACAAACGAGCTGATCGTGGGCTACAGGAAACGGAGGTCCGAGCATCAACGTGGCTTTAGCAGAAGCGGGTCGAAAGCTTCAAGTTCTTCGGGGTCTATGGTCCACACACACCAACAGAGGTGTGAAGAAGGCACGACAAAGCCTCTTTCCCCACAGTAGGCTGAAAATATTTGGCATGGACCCACAGATCCTCCAAAAGGTTCTACAGTTGCACCATTGAGAGCATATTGACTTGCTGCTTCACCATTTGCTATCGTAACGGCTTGGCATCCGACAACAATTTGCTACATTTTTTTCTTTTTCAATCTTTACTAACGACATGCTTTGAGTGAGGCCAGTGTGTCTATGTATGCGGATGACTCAACGCTATACACGTCAGCTACTACAGAGACTGAAATGACTGCAACGTTTAACAAAGAGCTGCAGTTAGATGCGGAATGGCTAGCAAGGAATAAGTTAGAGCCTAAATATTTCCAAAACTTAAAGCATTGTATTTGGGACAAAGGATTTACTAAACCCTAAACCTCAACTACATCTCATAATGAATAATGTGGAAATGGAGCAAATTGAGGTGACTAACTGCTTGGAGTAACACTGGATTGTAAACTGCACACAGCTCAGACATGGTCAAAACATATTGATACAACAGTAGCTAAGATGGGGAGAAGTCTGTCCATAATAAAGCAATGCTCTACCTTCTTAACAGCACTATCAACAAGGCAGGTCCTACAGGCCCTAATTTTGTTGCACCTAGACTACTGTTCAGTGGTGTGGTCTGGTGCCATAAAGGACATGGAAAAATTGCAATTGGCTCAGAATAGGGCAGCACGGCCCGCCCTTAATTGAAAGTACACGGAGAACTACCATTAATGACATGTATGTCAATCTCTCATGGCTCAAAGTGTTTGTTTTTGTAAGAGGAGTTAACAAGCTGAAGTTACCGAGCTGTCTGTTTAAAATACTAGCACACACCCATGCATACCCCACAAGACATGCCAAGACATGCCACCAGAGGTCTCTTCACAGTCCCCAAGTCCAGAACAGACTATGGGAGGCGCACAGAACTACATAGAGCCATGACTACATAGATCTCTATTCCACATCAGGTAACTGATGCAAGCAGTAGAATCAGATTTAAAAAGCAGGTAAAAATACACCTTATGGAACAGCGGGGCCTGAAGCAACACAAACATAGGCACAGACACACACACACACATGATAACACACGCACTATACTCACCTACACTTGAATTTTGCATTGTAGATATGTGGTAGTGGAGTATGGGCCTGAGGGCACACACTCAGTGTGCTGTGAATTCTGTAATGAATGTATTGAATGTATTGTAATGTAATGTTTTTAAAATTGTATAACTGCCTTAATTTTGCCCGGACCCCAGGAAGAGCAGCTGCCTTGACAGCAGCTAATGGAGATCCATAATAAATACAAATAAAGAGGCTAGTGCATACATCACTGGGACCAAGCTCCAGGAAGACCCTTAAAATGCTCAAAGACTCCAGCCACCCAAGTCATAGACGGTTCTCTCTGCTTCCACACGGCAAGCTGTACCGATGCACCGTTTGGAACCAACAGGACACTGAACAGATTTTATTTATCCATAAAACTGCTAAATAGTGAGCCAAATAGCGACCCAGGATATCTGCATTGGCCCCCCTTTGCACTAACTCGCATACCCTGATGCTACTGCTTATCATCTGTCCTGTTGCCTAGTCACTTCGTCCCTAAGTACCTCAGTTACCCCTGCACACCGTGTATATAGCTGATTTATAATGAGGCATTGTGTATTTATTCCTCGTGTTATTTTCTTTTTATTATTTATTTATTTTTCTCTCTGCATTGTTAAAGAGGGACCGTAATCATTTCACTGTTAGTCTACACCTGTTGTTTACAAAGCATGTGACAAATACTATTTTGATGCGCACACACACACACACACACACACACACACACACACACACACACACACACACACACACACACACACACACACACACACACACACACACACACACACACACACACACACACACACACACACACACACACACACACAGAGAAAGGAAACACGTCTGGCTGCCAGACTATCCAACGATTGTAGCTCCTAGCTACAGCTTATGTATTCCAACGGTAAGACTATGTGGACCTGTAGTGTAGTATAGATTCTTCACCTCACCATGCACTACATCTGGCTCAAAATAGTCCACTTAATAGTAGAAGGCATAATTGCATAGATTGCCTTCACAGGCCGGTTCAAGGCTATCAATGAGTTCACTCAGACAGGGGCTGTTTGCCTAATGGCGCCCTATTCATTATATAGAGTGCTTCCACTGAACAGGTTCCATAGGACTCTGGGTCAATAGTAGTGCACTACACTCTCAGAAAAAAAGGTTCCAAAAGGTTTCTTCAGTTGTCCACATAGGAGAACCCTTTTTGGTTCCAAGTAGAACCCTTTTGGTTTCCATTTAGAACCTTCTATTGAAAGGGGAACCAAAAAGGGTTCTTTAAAGGGGTCTCTTATGGGGACACCTGAAGAACCCTCTTAGGTTCTAGGTAGCACCTTTTTTGTGTACAGTATATGGTGAATATGGTACCGTTTTAGCTGCAGCCGGTGTCTACCAGGCTACATTAGTTCGTTCAAAGAAAATATCATTGTATTGGTTGCATACACATATTTATGAGATGTTATTGCGGGTGTAGCGAAATGCCTGTGTTCCTAGCTCCAACAGTGCAGTAATATCTAACAATTTGCAACAATACACACAAATCTAAGAGTGAAAGAATGGAATTAAGAAATATAGAAATATTAGGACGAGCTATGTCAGAGTCTAAAGTATAACTATACACTATCGTTCAAAAGTTTGGGGTCACATAGAAATGCCCTTGTTTTCCATGAAAACATTCATGAAATTAGTTGCAAAATGAATATAGTCAAGACGTTGGCAAGGTTATAAATAATCATTTTTAATTTAAATAATAATTGTGTCCTTCAAACTTTGCTTTCGTCAAAGAATCCTCCATTTGCAGTAATTACAGCCCTGCAGACTTTTGGCATTCTAGTTGTTTGTTGAGGTAATGTGAAGAGATTTCCCCCCATGCTTCCTGAAGCACCTCCCACAAGTTGGATTGGCTTGATGGGCACTTCTTACATACCATACGGTCAAGCTGCTCCCACAGCAGCTCAATAGGGTTGAGATCTGGTGACTGTTCTGACCACTTCTCTGTTCAGTGTCTGTTCTTTTGCACATTTTGCAACTTTGCCTAGAAGGGCAGCATCCCGGAGTCACCTCTTCACTGTTGACGCTGAGACTGGTGTTTTGCGGGTACTATTTAAAGAAGCTGCCAGTTGAGGACTTGTGAGGCGTCTGTTTGTCAAACTAGACACTCTAATGTACTTGTTCACTTTCTCAGTTGTGCACCGGGCCTCCCACTCCTCTTTCTATTCTGGTTAGAGCCAGTTTGTTCTGTTCTGTGAAGGGAGTAGTACACAGCATTGTACGAGCATTGTACGAGATCTTCAGTTTCTTGGCAATTTCTCGCATGGAATACCCTTCATTTCGCAGAACAAAAATAGACTGATGAGTTTCAGAAGAAAGTTCTTTGTTTCTGGCCATTTTGAGCCTCTAATCAAACTACAAATGCTGATGCTCCTGATACTCAACTAATCTAAAGAAGACCAGTTGAATTGCTTCTTTAATCAGAACAACAGTTTTCAGCTGTGCTAATATATTTGCAAAAGGGTTTCCTAAATGATCAGTTAGCCTTATAAAATTATAAAATCGGATTAGCTAACCATGGGAACCATGGGAACACAGGAGTGATGGTTTCTGATAATGGTGATAATGGGCCTCTGTACGCCTATGTAGATATGCTATTAAAAAAATCAACAAAAGTAATTTACAACATTAACAATGTCTACACTGTATTTCTGATCAATTTGATGTTATTTTAATGGACAAAGAAATGTGCTTTTCTTTCAAATACAAGGACATTTCTAAGTGACCTCAAACCTTTGAATGGTAGTGTATATATACACTGAACAAAAATAAATGCAACATGTCAAGTGTTGGTCCCATGTTTCATAAAATATCCCAGACATTTTCTAAACACACCAGAAGGTTTTCTCTTAAGTTTTGTGCACAAATTAGTTTACATCCCTGTTAGTGAGCATTTCTCCCTTGGCAAGATAATCCATCAACCTGACAGTTGTGGTATATCGAGAAGCTGATTAAACAGCATGGTCATTAATATATAATAATAATATAATAATAATAATATATGCCATTTAGCAGACGCTTTTATCCAAAGCGACTTACAGTCATGTGTGCATACATTCTACGTATGGGTGGTCCTTGTGCCGGGGACAATAAAAGGCCACTCTAAAATGTGCAGTTTTGTCACACATCACAATGCCACAGATGTCTCAAGTTTTGAGGGAGCGTGCAATTGAAACGCTGACTGCAGGAATGGCCACCAGAGCTGTTGCCAGAGAATAGACCCCTTTCCAGTACATGACACACTGACGTCACACAGAGATACGCGCAGACTCCTGGCGGCAGTAAGAAAGCCACCACCATCTGCGACCATTCAACATAGCCGAGATTAAAATGTTTATTAATTCTATAACTTTTATAAAGGTCTCATACGCTATTGCTTGAACAGTCGCTAAGATTATGTTCGGTTGTGATCTTTGTAAAATAATTACTTTGGATGCAGCAGTTGTGAGCTAGGACGCAAACGCTCATTGATATTGGCTGTAGCAAAAGCTAGCCAAAGAGACATTTTACTGGTCTAAGTTGAAGTGTTTTTAAGTATAATGCAGTTGATTTGTGATGATGACACAAACATTATATTAAGTAGGACATTTATCCAAGCCTTAAAATCCAAAAGTAGTGTGAGGTGCACTCATAACCAACACGTAAATACATTTTTTTTGCAGGTTCTTAAGAACTCCCGTTTTCTTCCAGCAACTTGCAAGCATCGCCCTTGTGCGGCAATGTTTGCAAACATAGAAAGGGGCCTATTGAATGTTAATTTTTCTACCATAAGTCGCCCCCAACGTCTTTGTAGTAGTGTGTCCAACCGGCCTCACAACCGCAGACCACGTGTATGACTGTCACACCAGCCTTCCCTTTGACTCCCCTCCTGGCCAGCTCAGGCGTTCGGCGTTGCCGGCCTTTCAGCTGCTGCCAAACCTGCTGCTGGCAAACGCCCTCACTCATCAATCCCGGACTTGTCTCGTCATCATTACACACACATGGTCATTACACTCCCTCTGTCATTTGTCTTTGTCGGTCATTGTAAATGTTGCTTGTTTTCCTGAGAGGAATCTCTCCTACTATTTCCTGAGTACTTTATTATTTAGCACTTTTGGGTTTGTCCCACTGTATATGTAGTGTTTTAATAAATTCAGTAGCTCTAAACGTGCGATTGCCTCCTGACTACTCCTCTCTACACTTGTGACGGAATGACCAACCGAAGAGAACAGGAAGCAGCAGGACATCTCAACCTCTCCGATATAGGAGCGCCTCGTGCCTGGAGTACCTCTGGACTACCATGGACAAGGTGCTCCGGACCGTACGCCAGCTGCAGGCTACACCACCAACTTCCCAGCTCCCCGCAGTCGTTCCAGCCACCCCACCACCATCTACATCAACCGGTCCAATCAGCAACGTCCACCTACCCCTCCCGCACATAGTTTTGACGGCACCCCAGCTCATTGTATGGGGTTTCTCCTGCACTGTGTCTCTGAGAGGGGCCTTGGTGATCTCGGTGCTGACAGGCCGGGCTCTGGAGTGAGCACAAGCCATCTGGGAGAGGGACGGTCCAGAAGTCTGTTGCGATGTGGACCTCACGCTGGACCAGCTCATTGCCATGGCCCATCACCTGGATAATCTCATGTGTGCCCGTCGCCCATCATGGGGTCGGGTCTCTCACAGGGACCACCAGCGAGACTGAGCCCATGGAGGTGGGCACGACGGACCTTCCCCAAGAGGAACGTCAACTCCGCCGTCAACAGGGTCTCTGCTCCTACTGCGGGGAGTCGGACCACCCCTGGAACACCTGTCCCAGAAGGAGAACTAGGTGAGGAAGTGACAGGCCGAGGAGCGCTCCTGCACCTTCCCAGGTAGTCATGGATGTGCATTGCTCCTCTTTGTGGACAAAGAGGTCCCTGGGAGAGACCCGAACCCCATGATGGGCGATGACGGGCACACAGGAGATTATCCAGGTGACTGGCCATGGCAATGAGCTGGTCCAGCCCGTCCTCCTTCCTGTCACCTTCCTGGACTATCCTCGCCCCCCACCGAGTCCTGCCCTAGTGGACTCAGGTTCTGCAGGCAAATTCCTAGAACGGTCATTGGCCTTATCTTTACGCATTCCTCTAGTGACTTTACAACCCCCTCCATGCCCTAGACAACCATCGCCTAGGAACCAGACTGGTGTGCCATACCACGATTCCCATTTCCCACAGTTGCTTACAACCACCATGAACGCATCACTTTCCTCATCTTAGACTCTCCTGCACACCCCATATTTCTATGTTTCCCCTGGTTACAGTTGAACAACCCCAGGGTATCGTGGACAGAGAGGAGGTTGTTGGGTTGGTCGCAGGAGTGTCAGGGGAGGTGTCTCTGTGTCCATCTGTGCCACCTCTGTGGAAAGTCCGGACCAGGCCACCAATGTCCCTATCCCGGAGGAATACAGGGAACAACAGGGGGCGTTTTTTTACTATTTCCTGAGTACTTTATTATTTTGCATTTTGGGTTTCATCCCGGTATTTATATGGTGCTTTAATAAATTCAGTAGTTCTAAACCCGCGACTGCCTCTTGCCTACTCCTCTCTACACTTGTGACAATGGCATCCTGTGGGTGAGCGGTTTGCTGATGTCAACGTCGTGAACAGAGTGCCCCATGGTAGTGGTGGAGTAATGGTACGGGCAGGTATAGGCTACGGACAACAAACAGAATTGCATTTTATCGATGGCAATTTGAATGCACAGAGATACCGTGACGAGATTCTGAGGCCCATTCTCGTACCATTCATCTGCCGTCATCACCTCATGTTTCAGCATGATAATGCACGACCCCATGTCGCAAGGATCTGTACACAATTCCTGGAAGCTGAAAATGGTCTTGACTAGAGTAAAGTATATCATATCAAATTGGTAAAACTGTATCTAACCATTATTAAAGTGACCAGTGGTCCATGTCTATGTACATAGAGCAGCAGCCTCTAAGGTGCAGGGTTGAGTAACTGGGTGGTAGCCGGCTAGCAACAGTGACTAAGTTTCAGGGCAGGGTACTGGGTGGAGGCCGGCTAGTGATGGCTATTTAACAGTCTGATGGCCTTGAGATAGAAGTTGTTTTTGAGTCTCTCGGTCCCAGCTTTGATACACCTGTACTGTACCTGTACCTCGCCTTCTGGATGATAGTGGGGTGAACAGGCCGTGGCTCGAGTGGCTGAGGTCCTTGATGATCGTCTTGGCCTTTCTGTGACACCGGGTGCTGTAGATGTCTTGTAGGGCAGGCAGTGTGCCTCCGGTAATGCTTTGGGCATGACAGCACTACCCTCTGGACAGCCTAGACAGATAGGCAGTTCACAGGGACACCATTAGATTAACACAGAGAGACTGAGTGCTAGAGCTGAGAGAGTTGTATTCAGAATGACAGACAGAGAGGTTACACAAATCAAATCATTTCTCACATCCGCCGAATACAAGTGTAGACCTTACAGTGAAATACTTACTTACAAGCCCTTAACCAAATCAAATTGTATTAGTCAAATGCGCCGAATACCTTACAGTGAAATGCTTACTTATGAGCCCCTAACCATCAATGCAGTTTTAAAAAATACGTATCAGAAATAAAAGTAACAAGTTATTAAAGGGCAGAAGTAAAACAACAATAGCGAGAATATACACAGGGGGGTACCGGTACAGAGTCAATGTGCGGGGGCACCAGTTGAGGTAATATGTATATGAAGGTAGTTATTAAAAGGACTATGCATAGATGATAACAACAGAGAGTAGCAGCGGTGTAAAATGCAAATAGTCTGGGTGGCCGTTTGATTAGGTGTTCAGGAGTCTTATGGCTTGTGGGTAGAAGCTGTTTAGAAGCCTTTTGGACCTAAACTTGGTGCTCCGGTACCGCTTGCAATGTAGTAGCAGATTACAGTTTTTTTCGATTGCTAAACGACAGTGGGCACAACTGGAGTCACATGTGCAAAACTCTAACTACAGTCTGCACTACCAACAGTCACCTGAGCTAAACAGTTCACATCACCTGCAAAACTCATTCCAAGCAACACAACTCTTAACACATGGCTCAAAACACGCTCAGTGCAGCCAAACACTATGCACAACCCTCACTGAGATAACACACACTGTCACTCAGAACGCACTGAGAGTAAAAACACTAGCATCAAACACCAATACAGAAAATACAAACTTTTCATCTTTACAGTTTGAACAATTTCAGTGATTTCATACAAAGTAATATTTTCTTCAAAGAAAAGAGTGACATTCTTTCACATGATTTATTAAACATTTTAGAACATAACAATTCTTTAAGGTAAATGAAAATTAGCAGTTTGCTTCAATAGTCTGTAGTAATTTACGGAATTACAGTAATGAGAAAAAAAAGGTAGAAACTAAAAGTACATACTGTAATTCAAACAAATAATTGAGGGGCTAATCCTGCCTCTCGCTAGCATCAGGCCACAGGTTTTCTTCAACATCACATCTAATGTTTTCTCTTGCCATGCACCTGGGGAAGAACCTTCTGGAGTGCCTTATCCATCCCTGGCAGTCCTCTGGACTCGTGTCCTCACATCCGGCACGCATGGCTTCCAAAAGAGACTTTTGGTCATGTGGGTGGTGACCAAACACTTTCCACCTCCAGGCAGAGAAAACTCCTCTATTGGGTTGAGGAAGGGTGAATATGCAGTCAGAAAAACTCCTCTATTGGGTTGAGGAAGGGTGAATATGCAGGCAGGTACAAAACCATAAATCTGTGATGTGCTGCAAACCAATCTGTGACAGCTGCAGAGTGGTGAAAAGCAACGTTATCGCAAACTATGACAAAAACTTGGGGGTTTCTTACTGGCTCCCCCTGTTCTGCTGGCACTAGCTGAGCATAGAGCTGTTCTAGGAAAGCTATAAGCCTTTCTGTGTTGTATGGGCCAATGAGTGGTGTGTTGAGAAGCAAACCATCATTGGCCATTGCAGCACACATGGTGATATTTCCCCCCCTTTGGCCTGGAACCTCCACAGTGGCCCTTTGACCTATAACATTCCTTCCTCTGCGCCGTGTTTTGGCAAGGTTAAATCCAGCTTCATCGATAAATACAAATGAGTGTGGTCTTTCCAGTGCTTCCACCTCCATTACTCTCTGTAAAACAGTAAGTGCACAGTTTTACTGTAGAAATGCTAGTGTTTTTTTTTACTGTAAATATTTTGTAGTGTATACCTCAGACGTCTTACCTGGACATATTGGTATCTTTGCTCTTTTACCGGTTCACTGTTTCTCTCGAATGGTACAGTGTATAACTGTTTCATTGTAACTTGGTGTTTCTTTAGGACTCGAGCAAATTGTTGTTGTGCTGACAGAATTAACATTTTCAAATATATCATTATCAGCCAGCACTCTATCTTGAATCTCCCGCAGTTTTATTTCATTGTTGACAACAACCATGTCAACAATAGCATTTTCCTGCGCATCTATTTTTCCTCTTCCCCCTGTTGGGGGCAGCCTTTGGGTCCTGTTTTAAAAATATATTTTACAGTCAAACTTACTGTAATATATATCTGTGTAAATATTCTATAATTGCAATACAAAATAGATTCCTGTAATGTTTTCATTTACTGAAAGGATGTAACTCTCACCTGTTTGCATGATGGAAAATTCGCATTACAGATGCCACTGTGGATCTTTGCAGATTGGGTTGCACCCTCAACCCTGCCTCTCTCAATGAGAGACCATGGTTCACGACATGGTCTATAAGTGTAGCCCTTATTTCATCTGAAATAACAACTCTTTGTCTTCTTTGTCTTCCTCCACGCATCCACCCTCTCCCTGCCACCCTTCTCCCTCCCCAAACCCATCTTCCTTGTTCCATTTCCAAAATGAGTCTTTCTGAGCTCTACCTATATATACTGTAATATGTGTGTGTGTTCACTAACAAGTCAAAAAAGGGGCCTGCTTAGCCTTTCAGCTGAAATTGCAATCAGCAGTGTTTGAAAGGCACAAGGCTGAAATCTATTCCGTTTTGAATGTGTGGTTCACAGTTTTGACAGTAGTGTGTTAGCATTTGAACAAAGTGCTGTAAATCCACAGTGTTGTGCAGGTTGTGGTTAAAGTCATGGGATAAGTGTGTAGAGTTTTGAAAACTGTGTTCAAGCAATGAAAAATGAACTAGAGTTTGATCCACATGAACTGCTGCTGTGCAGACTGTAGTTAGAGTTTTGCACATGTGACTCCAGTTGTGTCCACTGTCGTTTAGCAATCGAAAAAAACTGTAAGCAGTCTATGACTAGGGTGGCTGGAGTCTTTGACTATTTTTAGGGCCTTCGTCAGACACCGCCTTGTATAGAGGTCCTGGATGGCAGGAAGCACTACCCTCTGTAGTGCCTTGCGGTCGGAGGCCGAGCAGTTGCGGTGATGCAACCAGTCAGGATGCTCTCGGTGATGCAGCTGAGGATCTTCTCCGTATCCTGAGGGGGAATAGATTTTGTCGTGCCCTTTTCACTACTGTCTTGGACCATGTTAGTTTGTTGAGGATGTGGACATGATGTGGAGCTCTCAACCTGCTCCACTGCAGCCCCATCGATGAGAATGATGGTGTGCTCGGCCCTCTTTTTCCTGTAGTCCACAATCCTCATTTGTCTTGATCACGTTGAGGGAGAGGTTGTTGTCCTGGCACCACACGGCCATGTCTCTGACCTCCTCGCTATAGGCTGTCTCGTCGTTGTTGGTGATGTTTAGTCCCAGGGTCCTTAGCTTACTGATGAGCTTCATGGGCGTGTTGAACGCTGAGCTGTAGTCAATGAACAGCGTTCTCTCGTAGGTGTTCCTTTTGTCCTGGTGAGAAAGGGCAGTGTGGAGTGCAGCTACGTGATTCTTATTATGATGACTAAATACGGCAAAGCCCTATCTTTGTTTTCTCCATGGCTCAGGTGGCCAAGTGGACACAAGGCTGTTTGGCTCATCTCAGTCACAAAGAGGAATAACTTTGCAGCTCTTTCTGATTAATTAATGAACAATGCCATGCTGGTGGGTGGTAACATTCAAATAATGCTCTGAAAAGAAACGTAGGCTGAAAAGAGTGGGCAGTTCATATTTGTCACTTTGAGTCCAAATTCACGAATATCATACCTTGACTAAGACAATGATTGATTGACTTAAATCGTTGTGCAAGGTCTTGGGTAAGCTCTGGCCATCGGCTTTCAGCTCCAAAAAGGGTAATTCTACTGGTGTGGGCGTGGTAACACTTGCCCCCCCCCTTCTGCAATGCACGTGTAGATATTGAACTATAAATGATCATTTCCTGTATTATACTTATTATTGTACTTATCTTTATTAAATTCTACTGCCATTTACTTTATGTTCTTATTCTTATATTTTCTTATTTCTTATCGTTGTTGCATTGTTGAGAAGGAACCTGCAAGTAAGCCTTTTGTTGGATGGTGTACACCATGTGTATCCCGTACATAGGACTCAAACAACTTGAAATGTGAAACTAGATCAATGCACAGTCTTTAAAGCCAATAGGGAGAGTGTGTGTGTGTGTGTGTGTGTGTGTGTGTGTGTGTGTGTGTGTGTGTGTGTGTGTGTGTGTGTGTGTGTGTGTGTGTGTGTGTGTGTGTGTGTGTGTGTGTGTGTGTGTGTGTGTGTGTGTGTGTGTGTGTGTGTGTGTGTGTGTGTGTGTGTGTGTGTGTGTGTGTGTGTTATATAAGCAAACAGCCAAGCAGACTAGAGAGTTGGTACTGCAATTAAAAGTTTCATGCTTGAGAGTAGAATACACATGACAGAACAAACAATTAACAACAGGTGTAACCATTGACTTGCTGCCATATTCAAATAATTGATTTCAAAGTATCTCTACTCTCACCTCTCCCAGCCCTGGCGCCTCAAACAAAACACACAAGCACACATTCTCACACTCAAAGAGCCAGCACAACACGAGGCCACGGTCGAAGGAGAGAGGGGGAGTGATCGATTGTGGGAAGATTTCCTCTGTGGCTAAGGTGGAATGTGTGTATTTGTGTTTGTGTGTTTGACCCTACGTGCCTGTGTGTGTGTTTGAGCCAGATGTATAACATCTAGGCAGGGGTCCTCATCTCTCAGCTGTTTTAATAGTATTAGAAGATATTATTAAAGTTATGCACGCATGCACAGCTCACACACACACTTACTGAATGCTGTCCCCACTCTACATTCGATGTGTCACTCTAATTGCATCGTCTACAATGGCCACACCTTTGTAACCATGGGATCAGCTCAGATGACCGGTCAGCCTATAAATAGTTGTTGGAATCCAGCCCTCTTCTGCTTGACCTGACCCTCCCTCTCCCCTCTTCTCTCTCGCTCCTCTCTTTCCGCCTCTCTCTTCCCTCCCTGGGTTTCTCTCCGATGGTGTGCATTGGGGTTCTGACAGTAGCAGCCACGATCTTAATCAATGAGAGTATTGATGTAGCACTCATCTCTGCTGTACCCGGGGCCAATGAATTGGAACCCCACTCCCACAGAGTCCTTAGAGTGTGTATGTGTGCTTGTGTCTGCATGTCTCAGGCCTTAGACAGCTGTACAGCACCTTGGCAGTGAACTCTGTCTCCATTACATTTTTTTCTCCATCAGAGACAATTGATAGAAATCCACTGATTTCTAATTTTCTTATTGAATTTCTGTCCAAAGTGAGAGAACACCTAAATAATGTGTTTCAGGACAAGCTTATCCTCAGGGGAGCCATCATAGTGTGTAGAAATCCAGTGTTATACATGTACAGTTGAAGTCGGAAGTTTACAAACACTTAGGTTGGAGTCATTAAAACTCATTTTTCAACCACTGCACACATTTCTTGTTAACAAACTATAGTTTTGGCAAGATGGTTAGGACATCTACCTTGTGCATGACACAAGTCATTTTTCCAACAATTGTTTACAGACAGATTATTTCCCTTATAATTCACTGTATCACAATTCCAGTGGGTCAGAAGTTTACATACACTAAGTTGACTGTGACTTTAAACAGCTTGGAAAAATCCAGAAAATGATGTCATGGCTTTAGAAGCTTCTGATAGGCTAATTGACATCATTTGAGTCAATTGGAGGTGTACCTGTGGATGTATTTCAAGGCATACCTTCAAACTCATTGCCTCTTTGCTTGACATCATGGGAAAATCAAAAGAAATCAGCCAATACCTCAGTCTGAATTAATCTTGGGAGCACTTTCCAAACACCTGAAGGTACCACGTTCATCTGTACAATCAATAGTATGCAAGTATAAACACCATGGAACCACGCAGCCGTCATACCGTTCAGGAAGGAGACGCGTTCTGTCTCGTAGAGATGAACGTACTTTGGTACAAAAAGTGCAAATCAATTCCAGAACAACAGCAAATTACCTTGTGAAGATTCTGGAGGAAACAGGTACAAAAGTATCTATATCCACAATGAAACAAGTTCCATATAAACATAACCTGAAAGGCCGCTCAGCAAGGAAGAAGCCACTGCTCCAAAACCGCCATAAAAAAGTCAGACTATGGTTTGGAACTGCACATGGGGACAAAGATCGTACTTTTTGGAGAAATGTCCTCTGGTCTGATGAAACAAAAATAGAATTGTTCGGCCATAATGACCATCGATATGTTTGGAGGAAAAAGGGGGGAGGCTTGCAAGCCAAAGAACACCATCCCAAACGTGAAGCACGGGGTGGCAGCATCATGTTGTGGGGGTGCTTTGCTGCAGGAGGGACTGGTGCACTTCACAAAAAAGATGGCATCATGAGGATGGAAGATTATGTGGATATATTGAAGCAACATCTCAAGACATCAGTCAGGAAGTTCAGGCTTGGTTCAAGCTTGGTCGCAAAGGGGTCTTCCAAATGGACAATACTTTTGGAAGCATACTTCCAAAATTGTGGGAAAATGGCTTTAGGACAACAAAGTCAAGGTATTGAAATGGCCATCACAAAGCTCTGACCTCAATCCTATAGATAATTTGTGGGCAGAACTGAAAAAACTTGGGTGAGCAATGAGGCCTACAAACCTGACTCAGCTCTGTCAGGAAGAATGGACAAACTTCACCCAACTTATTGTGGGAAGCCTGTGGAAGGCTACCTAAATTGTTTGACCCAAGTTAAACAATTTAAAGGCAATGCTACCAAATACTGAGTGTATGTAAACTTCTGACCCACTGGGAATGTGATGAAATAAATAAAAGCTTAAATAAATCATTATCTGTACTATTATTTTGACATTTCACAATCTTAAAATAAATTGGTGATCCTAACTGACCTAAAACAGGGAATTTTAACAGGATTAAATGTCAGCAGCATATACCACTGCTGGCTTGCTTCTGAAGCTAAGCAGGGTTGGTCCTGGTCAGTCCCTGGATGCGAGACCACATGCTGCTGGAAGTGGTGTTGGAGGGCCAGCAGGAGGCACTCTTTCCTTTTTGCCTAAAAAAATATCCCAATACCCCTGGGCAGTGATCGGCGGCATTGCCCTGTGTAGGGTGCCGTCTTTCAGATGAGATGTTATACGGGTGTCTTGACTCTCTGAGGTCATTAAAGATCCCATGGCACTTATCGTAAGAGTAGACCTCTACAGGTGTCCTGGCTAAATTCCCAAGCTGTCCCTCATACCATCACCGTCACCTAATCATCCCCAGTTTACAATTGGGTCATTCTTCCCCGTCCTCTCCCCTGTAACTATTCCCCAGGTCATTAAGTCAGCTTTATGTGAGTGAGCTTTAAGTGAGAACGTGTTCTCAGTCAACTTACCTGTAAAAATATATTTTTTTTATGTAAACTTAGTTTAAATGTATTTGGCTAAGGTGTATGTAAACTGCTGACTTCAACTGTATAATAACTGATGTCTCATTTAACAAGCAGGGTACATTTACAAAGTGTCTGGTAGGATACAGTAGCCATAATGATAATTTTGGAGAGGCAGAATCTCTCTAGTCAACTAAGATCAGAAGGCTCGGTCGTACATTTACATGTTATGTTTCCCTAAAGGTCCTGCTCTTTGATTCATCAAAGTATTCACAGGAGTTTTACAACATCTCAAGGCAAATGGTTACACTGGTATTTCAATGAGCTAAATTATTTACAGCTAAGGGACTCTAGTAGAAGCTGTAAGAGAGCACTGCAGTGAAAAGGGCAACTTGATCATTTTATGATTTTATGGAGGTGATCTGCAGTATCTGGAGACCAGCGGGAATGCACATGTACCTTTTTATAAGAGGTGAATTGGCATGGACAGACAACCAAGGGACCTCTCCTTTTACAGTTTAGTGCATAGTGTTGACCTCTGATAAGTGCATAAAAGTGCATTGCACTGAAACTGCTCTCTGTACATCTGCGTTCTCCAGTTTGGTGTACACCTTCAAAAGCAGCGACACGTCATTGAGTTTTGTCGGCGTTGACTGTACTCTTATTATACTTAGATGTCAAAGGCGTTGGCAAACAAATGTCCCTCTTCACTGACAGTGTCACCGGGTAAAGGGTCCCTTTACGGCAGCACCTCTCTGATTCAGAGGGGTTGGGTTAAATGCAGATGACACATTTCAGTTGAATGCATTCAGCTGTACAACTGACTAGGTATCCCCGTTCCCTTCCCTTTCCATTCTAAGAGGTCAATTACACCCTCTTCTACCTCTTGGGGTGGCAGGTAGCCTAGGGGTTAAGGTGTTGGACCAGTAACTGGAAAGGTTGTTAGATCAAATCCCCAAGCTGACAAGGTAAAAATCTGTTGTGCCCCTGAACAGGCAGTTAACCCACCGTAGCTAGGCTGTCATTGTAAATAATAATTTGTTCTTAACTGACTTGCTAAGTTAAATAAAGGTTCAAATTAGTTTTTAAATAATGATAACCATGCTAACTCTACCCACTCTGTTGTGAAAGCACAAACACTTTACTTTCTACTTACCAAGCTAGCAGTCATTGATGGTTGGCTGGTAGTGGTACCCCTATTCCCTATGTATAGGTCCTCGTCGAAAGTAGTGCACTATAAAGCCAATAGTGTGCCATTTGGGACACAGAGGCTGTGACTCCCTCACTTCCCTCCTCAGTCAGGAGTAGTGTGAAGAGAGCAGGCGGTTTGTCCATCCACTGAGCATCTGTACTGACCTCATCGGAAAACATCTTCCTAACTCATTCTTTGTGTTATTATGAATGCCTTGCCTTGGCCCATTGGAAGCCACCAATAGTCAATTGTAATAGGACAAGAAGAAAAACAACTAAATGAGAAGCATTAACTATTGAGCTGTCATCGTTGGTCCTCCTGTCTTGCCACAGTGGGAACCCATTATTAGTTTACGGTGGCACCTCTACTACAGGTTCTTTCTTGAAGCGTAACTTTGGCTCTAAAGTGATTTGTTATTTATGACTCAATGCAGCATTGCTTTGTAGGAAACTCCAATGTCTCAGACGGCTCTCCAAAAGGAAAGTGTCTGATGGACTGACTGGTTCCAAGTAAATAATGGTAAGGAGGCCTAGGCTGGTTTCCGCTTCAGATCCTTAGTAAACAGCAGCTGATGGTGAAAAGCACTCAGCAGGAGTGTGTCACCTCTCTGTACTCAGAAAATTTGTAATTTCTCTGGTGAAAGTGCCAATTACTTGCTTTCTTCATACTTTCAAGGTAAGTGCCCATCATGTAGACAAGACAACACTGGGGTAATTTCTCTCTATGGCCCCCAACATGAACTCGGGTCCATCACAATCCTCTTAAATGGTTTCTTCTTCTCGCCTCCTCTCCTTCATCTGCAAGGATGTGAAAGTACTCTCCCGTATGACACCTAATGCTCGCTGACCGAATGCCCTCCATGGCAGTAGCCAATGACATCTTGACACACCACACAGGCTTGGGCTTCTCTCCAAATGCAATGTCTATTGTCCAACATTGGCATGGGCTTAGGAATGGCAACCTGATGCTGACAACACTCATGTCGACGTGTGTGTGTTTGTTTGTGTTTGTGGGATGACGTGTTTGTGAAGGTCTACGTGTATTTCCATTGTGTCCGTGCAGCTTTTGTAGTCTTCTTCTCTCTATTGGCTGTGTCCTGAAGATCAAAGAGCACTTAAAAGGCTGAAGGCAAACGTCCACTGAATGTTAAAGTCATGGTTGGGAATGGGGTGCGTGTCATGAATTTAAATCTTATGGCAATCGTACGGGCAATATAATTCTATACCTTTCCCCATCTCCATGGGATTTACATATAGAGCTTTGAAACATAAGAGACAGAGGATTTCTATGTGGGAGAACAGTTTTGATCGACAGAAAGCAAGGAAGCGCTGTCTTTGCTATCCAATGTAGCATGAGGGTGATGTCGAAAGAGAGAGAGAAATGGAGAGATAGCAAGTGAGATGAGAGGGAGAGGGAGAGGGAGAGGGAGAGGGAGAGGGAGAGGGAGAGTGAATGTGAAAAGCTACAGATGACTAAATGGTGTAGTGGTAATATGTTGAAAATAAACCATGAACCAGCAATGCTATATGATTTTTATTACATGCAGAACCAGACAACTAGGTTACTTTTATATTTTAGATTCCCTAATGTCTGTCCTCTAGCTGGGACAAATAGTTAATCGCTTCCCAGTTATTATACTCTGGGGGAGAAATAATATGTTATCTTCTGGAATGAAATGTGTTTTTCACATCTGCAAATGACAGTCAGCTAATATTTCTGGAGATGATTGAGGCCCTGGTTGTGCTGGAAGCTGAAGTCTGTATTTAAATCTGTGGTCTAGAGTCTACACACACACACACACACACACACACACACACACACACACACACACACACACACACACACACACACACACACACACACACACACACACACACACACACACACACACACACACACACACGCACACACACACATACGTACACACATACAGACACACACTACGCTATAGACCACAGACAGAGAAGAGACAGAGTGGGGAAAGGAGAGGAGGACATGGTCATTTTTAGGGACGTCTGGACAACAAATTAGACTGTGGTTATATAACCATCTCTGTGTGTGTTGCTGAGTAAGACAGGCAGTCTTTCAGTATATGTAGAGAACTACATCAAATGAAAATCAAATCAAATGCTATTTGTCACATGCGTTGACTGCAGTGAAATGCTTACTTACAAGCCCTTAACCAAAAGTGCAGTTTTAACCTTCCTAGCGCAGGCGTTCCGCTAGTGGCGCTAATTCCAAAATGTTTTTTTTTTGTAAATATGTAACTTTCACACATGAACAAGTCCAATACAGCAAATGAAAGATAAACTTCTTGTTAATCTACCCATCGTGTCCACTTTCAAAAATGCTTTACAGCGAAAGCACAACATATGATTATGTTAGATCACCACCAAGTCAAAAAAACACACAGCCATTTTTCCAGACAAAGATAGGAGTCACAAAAAGCAGAAATATAGATAAAATGAATCACTAACCTAATGTCCTTGCACCAAACAGTCAGATCTCTGACATCCTCGCTATAGGCTGTCTCGTCCTTTTCGGTGATCAGGCCTACCACTGTTGTGTCATCGGCAAACTAATGATGGTGTTGGAGTCGTGCCTGGCTGTGCAGTCATGAGTGAACAGGGAGTACAGGAGGGGACTGAGCACGCAACCCTAAGGGGCCCACCTTGTTGAGGATCAGTGTGGTGGATGTGTTGTTACCTAACCTTACCACCTGGGGGCAGCTCGTTAGGAAGTCCAAGATCCAGTTGCAGAGGGAGGTGGTTAGTCCCAGGGTCCTTAGCTTTTGAATTAATTTCTTAAATTATTTATTACATAAAAAACACAAGAAAGGGGTAACATTAAAGTATTCGAACATGAAGGACAAACAATACAGCATCAAGACACTATCAAACAACAATACAGCTCATTCGGTGCTGTTTTAGTGCCAAGATCAGAATGTGGTGGTATGTAGACAGCTACGAAAAATACAGATGAAAACTCTCTAGGTAGATAGTGTGGTCTATAGCTTATCATGAGATACCCTACCTCAGGTGAGCAAAGCCTCAAATCCACAGATGATGCAATCTCTATTGCACTCCACACTGCCCTTTTCCACTTGGACAAAAGTAAAAACCTATGTGAAAATGCTATTCATTGACGACAGCTCAGCGTTCAACACCATAGTGCCCTCAAAGCTCATCACTAAGCTAAAGACCCCGTCTATCTAAAAACCTGGAGGACCCTTACCCTTCAATGTTGGTATGCAAAAATACTAGCAAAATGCATAGCACTCAGAATTAAAAGGGTTTTACCAGATATTGTTCATCCTGACCAGACAGGTTTTTTACATGGACGATACATTGGAGATAATATACGACAACTACTAGAAATAATAGAACATCATGAAACATACAAGAAGCCAGGTATGTTATTTATAGCGGATTTTGAAAAGGCATTTGATAAAGTAAGACTGGATTTTATTGATAAATACCTGGATTTTTTCCATTTCGGTAATTCTCTTATAAAATGGGTAAAAAATAACGTATAGCAACCCCAGGTGTAAAATAGTAAATAACGGCTACTTCTCAGAGAGTTTTGAATTGTCAAGACAAGGTTGTCCGCTCTCACGATATCTATTCGTTATGGCCATCGAAATGCTAGCTATTAAAATCAGATCCAATAACAACGTTAGAGGAATAGAAAGGCTTAAAAACAAACTTGTCCATGTATGCCGATGACTCAAGTTTTATGTTAAGTCCGCAAGCTAGATCACTGCATTGTCTCATTAAAGATCTAGATAACTTTTCTGTGCTCTCTGGACTAAAACCTAATTATGACAAGTGTACAATATTACGTATTGGATCCTTAAAAAAATACAACTTTTACATTACCCTGCAGCATACCGGTAAAATGGGCTGATGGTGAAGTAGACATACTCGGTATTCATATCACAAAAGATATACATAAGCTCTTCCACAATTAATTTTAATAGAAAACTTGAAAAATAGACAAGATCCTGCAACCATGGAGAGGTAAAAACCTGTCTATTAATGGAAAAATTGACCTGATTAACTCCTTAGTCATATCTCAGTTTACTCACTTACTTATGGCGTTGCCTACTTCGGATGATTCGTTTTTCAAATCATATGAGCAAAAAATATTTCGCTTTATCTGGGACGCTAAACCAGACAAAATGAAACAAGCTTATCTATATAATGAATCTGTAACAGCGTTCTTTGTTTGTGAAAAGAGAGTCGGACCGAAATGCAGCGTAGTGGTTACTCATGACTTTAATAGAAAAAGTGACACATGAAATAACGATACAAAATACAAAACAACAAACTGAACGTGAAACCTAATTACAGCCTATCTGGTGAAACTACACAGAGACAGGAACAATCACCCACGAAATACAAAGCGAAACCAGGCTACCTCAATACGGTTCCCAATCAGAGACAACGAGAATCACCTGACTCTGATTGAGAACCGCCTCAGGCAGCCAAGCCCATACAACACCCCTACTCAGCCGCAATCCCAATAATACAAAAAAAAACATACGAAATACAACAACATAGACCCATGTCACACCCTGGCCTGACCAAAATAATTAAAGAAAACACAAAATACTAAGACCAAGGCGTGACAGAATCTGAATTGGGTGGGTTGAGATTATTAAATTTAAAAGCACTAAACCTCTCTAAAAGCTTCACTAATTCAAACATTTTATTTGAACCCAGGATGTTGACAACTGTGCCATACAGATTGCAAAATAGTTGGGAAGAGATTTTTGATGTACCGATTCCATGGTACAGGGTGTATGAGTTGATATATAAAACAACGCAAGATTCAAGACTTGGTGCTTTTCAGCTAAAATTATTATGTAGAATTCTTGCCACCAACAAAATGTTGAATATTTGGGGCATAAAACCATCGAAGCTCTGCAGATTTTGTTGTGCGGATACAGAATCAATAGACCATTTATTTTGGTATTGCCCTCAGGTAGCCTGTTTCTGGTCTCAGGTTCAGGAATGGCTGAAAATGCATAGCATTGATCTAAAATTGTTCCTAGAAATAGTACTGTTAGGAGATCTGGAGAGACTGGTCAGTCAATTACTAATATACTAATACTCTTAGTAAAAGTATTTATCTTCAACACTCAATCTGTAGATTCTATTAGATTAGATTGAAATTGTACATTAAACATCATAGCATAGTTAAAAGATATATGTTGAGTAGAGGGTGGCCAGCAGAGATAGATGGGATGGGCTGAGGGAAGCTGAGGGTTGGGATGTGGAATTGGAGACAAGTGGGAGTGGAGTTGCTGTGTGAGAGAGAGAATGATGGTCAAAAGATAAAGGGAAAGAAAAGCCTAAATAGACATTTCCACTTCACAATAACTACACTTATAGTTGACCGAGGCAGGTCTATCAGGGAAGAAATTAGACAAACTGACTTGTTGGAAAGGTGGAATCCTATGACGGTGGCATGTTGAAAGTCACTGCGCTCTTCAGTAAGGCCATTCTACTGCCAATGCTTGTCTATGGAGATTGCATAGCTGTGCGCTCGATTTTATACACCTGTCAGCAATGGGTGTGGCTGAAATAGCTGAACCCACTCATTTGAAGGGGTGTCCACATACGTTTTTATGTATAGTGTACATACAAAATATCAAAGGAAAATGTCAAATAAATAAGAATCACAGAGCTTAATAATATCCTTGACTCCAATAACGTTTTCCCCTCCAAATCGTAGTACAATCCTACTGAATGTCCCCGGAGAGTAGTTAAAGAAAATGTCTTTGACCACTGCGGACAGTCAATTGCCCTCCAATTTCACTTTGAATCTCATGCATTATAACAAAAGACAGAGAGCTATGATTAGCCATGGTGTGTAGAGAGGCTTTAGTTAAAGGGGGAAATGAGCTCTTAACAAGAGGAGAGAATATGGAGCATGTGTAGGGCGTTTGTACCACTCAGTACCACTGCAGAATGAGTCTATGTATTTCCCCTCATTTACATAAGAGGTCATAATGGGCGCGCAACTCCATTAATCTTCCCCCAATTTAATTAGTATTTGTGGTGACAGGATATTTCCTGTAGGAACCATTATTATATAACACTGCTGATGAAACAGGCCAGGGCAGAGCAGGCTAATAAGCAATGAGCCTGTAGTTAGTTGATGATATGGAGTGAAGCTAAATACAAATCGATTAAAAACAAAAAGAATAGGTTTTAAGTGAGCATAGGCATTGGTCTGAAGCCGAAAAATAAAGTAAATTCATATTTTTCCAGTTTACTCCATATTGGCTAAAAAATAAAAAATAAAATTCTTCCCTCTGGAAAATCAGCTGTTAATATTAAATAAATAATAACTACATTGTTTCTGTCATTACTGTTTACTTTTACTTAACTTTTATTGCTGTGTTATGCTGTATTATAGTGCTGTATAAATAATGTTGCATAATCACCTTCCGGTGTAAAAACAAAACAAAATATATTTTAAACGCATTCCACCCATGCTCTACCAAGGTTTTCCATCCCACAGCTTTGACCAACTACAGTAGCCTTGTTGGTATTGTACTTAAAACTATGTGTAGGTAGGTTGCTTAGGATTAAAACCTTCTCAAACAGCCATTGTCAGAAATGCTACAAAAAGGTAGCACATCTTTATTGAACAGAAATGTGCATTTTATGGATGCTATAGTCTGGTTTTAATCCGACATCTAGAATTTGAGCCGCAAGAAATACTCTTAAAACTCAATTGCAAATATCCCTGTTAAAAAATCCAGAATGTGGTTAACTGTAACAGATGGAACGCTCATAACGAGAGGCGTGTTGTATATCTCCAATCAAGTTGATTTGCTCATTTCCATTGAGATTGGTGTCATATGGGCTTAGATATTATGGTAGGGAGATTTGAATGTGACTATCGCTGCATCTATAATATCAATGAGTGATGGCTCATGACGAGGGGCAGGACGTCTAGGTGAGGAATGGAACTTGATGTCAATATTATGGAGTGAAGCTAGCTCGTCAAGCTAAGGAACTTGATGTCAATAGTATGGAGTGAAGCTAGCTCGTCAAGCTAAGGAACTTGATGTCAATAGTATGGAGTGAAGCTAGCTAGTCAAGCTAAGGAACTTGATGTCAATAGTATGGAGTGAAGCTAGCTAGTCAAGCTAAGGAACTTGATGTCAATATTATGGAGTGAAGCTAGCTAGTCAAGCTAAGGAACTTGATGTCAATAGTATGGAGTGAAGCTAGCTAGTCAAGCTAAGGAACTTGATGTCAATAGTATGGAGTGAAGCTAGCTAGTCAAGCTAAGGAACTTGATGTCAATAGTATGGAGTGAAGCTAGCTAGTCAAGCTAAGGAACTTGATGTCAATAGTATGGAGTGAAGCTAGCTAGTCAAGCTAAGGAACTTGATGTCAATAGTATGGAGTGAAGCTAGCTCGTCAAGCTAAGGAACTTGATGTCAATAGTATGGAGTGGAGCTAGCTCGTCAAGCTAAGGAACTTGATGTCAATAGTATGGAGTGAAGCTAGCTAGTCAAGCTAAGGAACTTGATGTCAATAGTATGGAGTGGCAGCAAGTGAGCTTGTGAAAATCAAGATGGCGCCAAAGGAGAAGGGCGACATCTTTCGAGTTCCAACCAAACTTTGCTATACAGTGACTTATCGTGTTTATCTATACTTTTCTTGTACAGAAAGTTCATACTATTATCACATAGGACCGCCAAGCACTTCTGGACGTTAGATCGACAGTTACTACCTTGATTTTGACTTCAAATGCAACTTCAACTCCAACTCAGCTGTTCCACTTTTCATACCGGACCCTATTTATTTGTTCCACGGGCTACCAAAATGCCGTAGGTTGTAGACGAGGTGGAATCCTGGTGAAATTGAGGCAACGAGAAAACCGAATGGCGCTCGCCTCCGTTCTATTGTCAAATGTCCAGTCACTCGAGAATAAGATGGATGAGCTTCAGTTGAGAGTCTCCTATGATAGAGACTTGAAAAGCTGCAACATCATATGTCTCACTGAAATGTGGTTGTATGATGACGCTATGCACGTAGTACCAGATGGATTCTTCACACAGCGCCAGGATCAAACTGGTGTGCTTTTTTTTTAAGTGAAGGAAATCTTGAGCTTTTGCTCACCTGATATAGAATACCTCATGGTATACTGCCGACCCTTTTATCTACTGAGAGAGTTCTCATCCGTAACTATCATGCCTGTCTACATCTCTCCACAAGCCAACACCACTCTGGCACTCAACGAACTGTATGGGGCCATAAAAAAAAACAAGAAACTGCTCACCCAGAGGCAGCATTTCTGGTGGGCGGAGACTTTAACGCGGGGCGACTTAAAACCATCCTACCACTTCTATCACCACTAGGGGCTCTAAAACTCTAGAACACTTTTATTCTACCAACAGAAATGTATACAATTCCCTCCCTAGTCCTCCCTTTGGCAAATCTGACCATCACAGTACACTGTTTCCTGTTAACAAACAAAAGCTCAAACAGGAAGTACCAATGATGCGCTCAATACGGAAGTGGTTGAATGAAGCAGACAAAAGGCTATAAGACTGTCTTGCTAGTACAGACTGGGATATGTTCCGGGATTCACCCGATAGCATTGAGGAGTTTACCGCAACAGTCACTGGCTTCATCAATAAGTGCATAGACTGTGTTGTCCCCACACGGACTATAAGAACGTATCCAAACCAAAAACCATGCATTACAGGCAATATCCATGCTGGGCTAACGGCTAGAGCTACCGCTTACAAGGAACGGGACACGGACATGGACACATTCAAGAAAGCCCACTACGACCTCTGACGAGACATCATGCAAGAAGACAATACACTGAGTGTATAAAACATGAACACCTTCTTAATATTTAGTCGCATCCTCCTCTTTTGCCCTCCGTACAGCCTCATTTTGTCAAGCATGGACTCTACAAGGTGTAGAAAGCGTTCCACAGGGATGCTGGCCCATGTTGACTCCAATGCTTCCCACTGTTGTGTCAAGTTGGCTGGATGTCCTTTGGGTGATGGACTGTTCTTAATACACATGGGAAACTGTTCAACGTGAAAAGCCCAGCAGCGACTTTTGTCTTGCCCATTCACCATCGGAATGGCAAACATGCACAATCCACGTATATTAAAATGAAAATGCATATTAAAGACTTGGAAATAAATGAATCCACCACGGGCGGCAGCGTAGCCTAGTGGTTAGAGCGTTGGACTAGTAACCGGAAGGTTGCGAGCTCAAACCCCCGAGCTGACAAGGTACAAATCTGTCGTTCTGACCCTGAACAGGCAGTTAACCCACACCCGTCATTGAAAATAAGAATATGTTCTTAACTGACTTGCCTGGTTAAATAAAGGTAAAATTAAATTTAAATTAACACAATGGAAAAATCAAATGATTTTTTTTTGAAATATTGAAATAGCATGGGTGACTGAGAAAAACAAAATTGGTAGAATATAAGGCCATGTGGCAAATAATAATGCAGACACTAGGGATGGGGATGTGAGCATGCGCGTTTGGGCAGATGAGATGTAGTCATTGTTTGATGAGAGCACGCCCCCATCCACATTGAAGGGGCTGTTGTGGAGCGGGTTGAGAGCTTCAAGTTCCTTGGCGTCCACATCACTAAGGACTTAACATGGTCCACACACACCCGCACAGTAGTGAAGAGGGCATGCCATTTCCTCTTCCCCCTCAGGAGGCTGAAAAGACTTGGCATGGGCCTTCGGATCCTCCAAATGTTCTACAGCTGAACCATCAAGGGAATCCTGACTGTCTGCATCACCGCTTGGTGTGGAAAATGTACCATTCTTGCCCGCAAAGGTGTGGTGCGGACAGCCCAATACATCACGGGGGCCGAGCTCCCTGCCATCCTGAAAAAATGCCAAAGACTCCAGCCATCCAAGCCATAGACTGTTCACTCTGCTACTGTCCGGAAAACGGTACCAGAGCATCGGCTCTCGGATCAACAGGCTCTGAGACAGCTTCTTCCCCCAAGCCATAATCCTGATAAATAGCCAGACTGCTAAATAGTCAATTAATGATAGCCAAACTGTGTGCACTGACTATATCATGCACTGACCCTACACACACTCACTAGTCTCTATGAACACACCATATACACACTCGCTAGATTATATATACACACCATATACACATACACATACTACACTACCACTCCCACACAAAACCCACACATATTAACATGCACTACATATGCACACACACACATAACCCACACACGCATACCGACACAAACACACAGCACAAACACATACATACACATTACACTCATTGCTACTGTTCCTCTGTTCTTTATTTTACTGTTATTATTATCTATCCTGATGCCTAGTCACTTTACCCTGCCTTCATGTACATATCTACCTCAAATACCTTATTATTATCTATCCTGATGCATGGTCACTTTACCCTGCCTTCATGTACATATCTACCTCAAATACCTTCCTATTATCTATCCTGATGCCTGGTCACTTTACCCTGCCTTCATGTACATATCTACCTCAAATACCTTCCTATTATCTATCCTGATGCCTAGTCACTTTACCCTGCCTTCATGTACATATCTACCTCAAATACCTTCCTATTTTCTATCCTGATGCCTAGTCACTTTACCCTGCCTTCATGTACATATCTACCTCAAATACCTTACTATTATCTATCCTGATGCCTAGTCACTTTACCCTGCCTTCATGTACATATCTACCTCAAATACCTTGTATCTCTCCACATTGATCTAGTACTGGTACTCCCTGTATATAGCTCCACATTGATCTGGTACTGGTACTCCCTATATATATCTCCACATTGATCTGGTACTCCCTGTATATAACTCCACATTGATCTGGTACTCCCTGTATATAGCTCCACATTGATCTGGTACTGGTACTCCCTGTATATAGCTCCACATTGATCTGGTACTCCCTGTATATAGCTCCACATTGATCTGGTACTCCCTGTATATAGCTCCACATTGATCTGGTACTGGTACTCCCTGTATATAGCTCCACATTGATCTGGTACTCCCTGTATATAGCTCCACATTGATCTGGTACTCCCTGTATATAGCTCCACATTGATCTGGTACTGGTACTCCCTGTATATAGCTCCACATTGATCTGGTACTCCCTGTATATTGCTCCACATTGATCTGGTACTCCCTGTATATAGCTCCACATTGATCTGGTACTCCCTGTATATAGCTCCACATTGATCTGGAACTCCCTGTATATAGCTCCACATTGATCTGGTACTGGTACTACCTGTATATATATTCTTGTGTATTTAATGTTATTCCTCTTGCATTACTATTTTTTATTTTACTCTGCATCATTGGGCAGAGCTCGTAAGCAAGCATTCCACTGTGAAGTCTACACCAGTTGTAGCGACCTCAATACAACACTTAGAGCCATTGTCAAGAAGTATGGACCTCTGTCACGATCGTCGTAAGAACATTCGGATCAAAGCTCAGCGTGATATGGGTTCCGAATAATTTATTGACATGAAACGCACAAAATAATAAAAAGCAAATGATATGTGAAGCTATGGAGTGCTCACAGGCAATTACACATAAACATGATCCCACAAAACACAGTGGGGAATTGGCTGCCTAAATATGATCCCCAATCAGAGACAACGATAAACAGCTGCCTCTGATTGGAAACGATACCAGGCCAACATAGAAATAAAACCCACACTAGTCCCACCCCGACCTAACCAAAATAGAGAATAAAAATGTCTCTCTATGGTCAGGTGCGGAAAACCTGACTCTATAGGGGAGGGTCCGGGTGGGCATCTAGCGTTGGTGGTGGCTCCGGTGCGGGGCGAAGTACCCACTCCGCTCGTGGATCCGCCAGCATCAGTGGCGGCTCTGATGCGGGACTTTGCCCCCGCCCAGACCACGGGTCGGGCCATGGAGCTGGGTTGAACGCCGCACCCGGACTGGGCACCAGCACAGAGGAAGGCTCCGGCCATGGAGCTGAGTTGGTCGCCATGCCTGGACTGGGCACCGGCGCAGAGGAAGGCTCCGACCATGGAACTGAGTTGGCCGCCATGCCTGGACTGGGCACTGGCACGGAGGAAGGCTCCGGCCTTGGAGCGGGACTGGACGCCGTGCCTGGACTGTGCATCGGCGCAGAAGGAAGTCAGGAACCAATACACGCAGTCAGTCAGGAAAGCAAAGGCTAGCTTTTTCAGGATGCAGAAATGTGCATCCTGTAGCTCTAACTCCAAAATGTTTTGAGACACTGTAAAGTCCATGGAGAACAAGAGCACCTCCTCCCAGCTACCCACTGCACTGAGGCTAGGTAACACGGTCACCCCTGATAAATCCATGATAATCGAACCTATCAATAAGCAATTCTCAACGGCTGACCATGCCTTCCTCCTGGATACTCCAACCCCGGCCAACAGCTCCGCCCCCCCCCCAGCTACTCGCCCAAGCCTCCCCAGCTTCTCCTTTACCCATATCCAGACAGCAGATGTTCTGAAAGAGCTGCAAAACATGGACCTGTACAAATCAGCTGGGCTAGACAATCTGGACCCACTCTTTCTGAAACTATCCACCGACATTGTTGCAACCCCTATTACCAGCCTGTTCAACCTCTCATTCGTATCATCCGAGATCCCTAATGATTGGAAAGCTGCCGCGGTGATCCCCCTCTACAAAGGGGGTGACACCCTAGACCCAAACTGTTACAGACCTATATCCATCATGCCTTGCCTATCTAAAGTCTTTGAAAGCCAAGTTAATAAACAGATCACTGACCATTTCGAATCCCACCGTACCTTCTCCGCTGTGCAATCCAGTTTCCGAGCCGGTCACGGGTGCACCTCAACCACGCTCAAGGTACTGAACGATATCATAACCGCCATCGATAAAAGACAGTGTCTTCATCGACCTGACCAAGGCTTTCAACTCTGTCAATCACCGTATTCTTATCGGCAGACTCAATAGCCTTGGTTTTTCTAATGACTGCCTCGCCTGGTTCACCAACTACTTTGCAGACAGAGTTCAGTGTGTCAAATCGGAGGGCATGTTGTCCAGACCTCTGGCAGTCTCTATGGGGGTACCACAGGGTTCAATTCTCTGGCCGACCCTTTTCTCTGTATACATCAATGATGTCGCTCTTGCTGCGGGCAATTCCCTGATCCACCTCTACGCAGACGACACCATTCTGTATACCTCTGGCCCTTCCTTGGACACTGTGCTGATTAACCTCCAAACGAGCTTCAATGCCATACAACACTCCTTCCGTGGCTTTCAACTGCTCTTAAACGCTAGTAAAACCAAATGCATGTTTTTCAACCATTCGCTCCCTGCACCTGCCCGCCCGACTAGTATCACCACCCTGGATGGACCTAGAATATGTGGACAACTATAAATACCTAGGTGTCTGGTTAGACTGTAAACTCTCCTTCCAGACTCATATTAAATATCTCCAATCCAAAATCAAATCTAGAATAGGCTTTCTATTTCTCTCTCTATGGTCAGGGCGTGACACCTCTTGGTGTAATGGTTAAGGTATTGGCTTGATAGCAGCTGGACCTGGGTTTAAGTCCCGATTGGGTCTGCCCCCTGAATTTGCTTTAATATATTCCTCACAGTACACTAAAAATTGTTGCTGCTTCTTCAGCCAAAGAAAAAGGGATCATTCTCTTATCTTCTTTGAGTGCTTGTGTTTGTTCCCTGGTAATATGGGTTAAAGTCTCTCAGCTCTACATGAAAATAATCGTCAGTCGGTAACAGCAGATCAGTAGTCTCAGTCCTGCACGACCCCTTGACAGTCAAAAGCTGGTTATCATGCGCCATAGGAAGTGACGTGACAGGCAGTGTTATTTGTTGACAATAGGATCTCTCTATGGGGAGATGAGACAGGAGAGGGGATATGGCTTGTGTTGAGCCCAGAAGCAGTGCTTATCTGTACAGATCACACCCAGGTGAGTCTCTGATTCCATCTCAAATGTCACTCAGTGTCGTCCAAATGTAGTATTCTACTTTTGACCTAGCCTATGTGGCTGCCAAAAGCAGTGCACTGAAACTAAAGTATCTTATGGCAAAACACACGCAACACCCACACTGTCAGGAATGGGTCAGACTGGAGTTCTGTAGGAAGAGATTCCTTTGTGATAGTTGGTGTCTAGACACTTTATTTAAATTTTATTTTTTACCTTTATTTTACTAGGCAAGTCAGTTAAGAACAAATTCTTATTTTCAATGACGGCCTAGGAACAGTGGGTTAACTGCCTGTTCAGGGGCAAAATTACAGATGTTGTACCTTGTCAGCTCGGGGATTTGCGCTTACAACCTTTCGGTTACTAGTCCAATGCTCTAACCACTAGGCTACCCTGCCGCCCCTTACAGAGGCACTGTCTGTCATGTCTAGATGACGAGACTTGACTACTGTAACCGCAAAGTCTCTCCCGAGACACACACAAACACCTCGATGTGGAAACGATACTGTTACAGAAGTTCCATCATCTTGTTATGCAAAGAAAAGAGGGGGGTTATTTGAGTGCGACCAGGGAGTATACATTCTTCAGAATTGTGTGTGTTGATTTTTATTTGGTACATTTTTTTATTTAACCAGGCAAGTCAGTTAAGAAAAAAATATTATTTACAAGGATGGCCAAACCCTAACCCGGACAATGCTGGTGTAACGGGATTCTTCTGTTGAAGGAGAGGCAGACCAAAACGCAGCGTGGTTATACATCTTTAATAAAGATGAAAATAGAACAATATACAAAAAAAAACAAGAAAACGTGAAAAAACGAAAACAGTCCTATCTGGTGTAACAAACACAAAGACAGGAAACAATCACCACAAAACCCAACACAAAACAGGCTACCTAAATATGGTTCCCAATCAGAGACAATGACTAACACCTGCCTCTGATTGAGAACCATGTCAGGCCAAACATAGAAACAGACAAACTAGACACACAACATAGAATGCCCACTCAGATCACACCCTGACCAAACAAAACATAGAAACATACAAAGCAAACTATGGTCAGGGTGTGACAGCTGGGCCAATTGTGCACCGCCCTATGTGACTCCCAATCACAGCCGGTTGTGATACAGCCTGGAATCAAACCAGGGTCTGTAGTGACACCTCTAGCACTGAGATGCAGTGCCTTAGACCGCTGCGCCACACGGTTTTGTTAACACAAACAAAAGGCCGACAACAAACACACCAGTGTCTGGTGATGGACAGATCTATTTCACATGGTCTGTCTTACTGTACACACACACGCAAGCACGCGTGCACATATGCACACACACCGACTTGTTTACTTCTTCAGCGTGATACAAACCACACAAACACATCCATGCTAATGTGTGATCAGTGCTGATTTAAACTGCAGCAGTGTGTTTGTCTGCTGTAAATATGTCCACCAACAAAACCATTAGGAAAAGCCAATTACAGTGAGAATGATTAGCAATGTTTCTCTCTCTCGTTCTCTGCTTTCCTCAGCAGCTGTTCAGCCTGCTCTGTCTGATATGAATCATGTTCGACCCAGATGCTCTATACCAGCGGATTGATTAGGGAGTAATGCCTCAGGGCAGAGTAGTAGCGGTGTGTGTGTGTGTGTGTGTGTGTGTGTGTGTGTGTGTGTGTGTGTGTGTGTGTGTGTGTGTGTGTGTGTGTGTGTGTGTGTGTGTGTGTGTGTGTGTGTGTGTGTGTGTGTGTGTGTGTGTGTGTGTGTGTGTGTGTGTGTGTGTGTGTGCGTGTGCATGGTATTATGAATCTGCACAATATGCATGTATAGGAGTTGCCAAGGAATTCACTAAGGAATTCTCAATCCATTGGGAACAGGTTAAAGTTCCGACTTTCCCAACCCATGTTCCCTCTCATAGCTGTCGTTCACTCACACTTCTGTGGGAATGTTTTCCTCATCAGCCTGGATTAGTATTCAAGTACACTACTTTTCTAGAATTGAATGACAACACCAAGGTTATCATCTGTAGGTGTGTTTCTAAATTCAATCTGGTTTGCTGGAGTGCTGGAGTGCACTCTGGGCGCACGTAAATTTAGAGCTTTGTCAGATTGTCCATTCATAAATTCAGAGCGTTTCGCTGTCGTAGCGTTCAGAGTGCACACTGGACGCTCTGGCCGAGGAGTAGGGTTTATCTAAGCGTTCTGAACTCACAACGGCAGTCAAGCACCCAAGCAACCTGGCTAACGTTAAATAACTACTTCCTGACACAAATAAGAGAACACCTCACCCTAACCATTTTACTCGCCCTAGCAGAGCTGGTTAGGCTGTTTTCATGTTATCGGGTGCTGTACTGCAGGCAACAATTTTATTATGCTTTTTTGGTGATGTTTACTGACACCGGCCATGTTCAAAAGGGGTTGGGTGTTCGTAAATTCGTCAGTTATTCTGCGCTCTGGTTCAGTCAGACAAGAGTTCAGTGGAATCAGAGTAGATAGCCAAAGCAAATTTACAAATGCACCCTACAGTGGGGTAAAAAAGTATTTAATCAGCCACCAATTGTGCAAGTTCTCCCACTTAAAAATATGAGAGAGGCCTGTAATTTTCATCATAGGTACACTTCAACTATAATATATAATAATATAATAATAACTATAACTATGACAGACAAAATGAGAAGAAGAAAAATCCAGAAAATCACATTGTAGGATTTTTTATGAATTTATTTGCAAATTATGGTGTAAAATAAGTATTTGGTCAATAACAAAATTTTATCTCAATACTCTGTTATATACCCTTTGTTGGCAATGACAGAGGTCAAACGTTTTCTGTATGTCTTCACAAGGTTTTCACACACGGTATTTTGGCCCATTCCTCCATGCAGATCTCCTCTAGAGCAGTGATGTTTTGGGGCTGTTGCTGGGCAACATGGACTTTCAACTCCCTCCAAAGATTTTCTATGGGGTTGAGATCTGGAGACTGGCTAGGCCACTCCAGGACCTTGAAATGCTTCTTACAAAGCCACTCCTTCGTTGCCCGGGCGGTGTGTTTGGGATCACTGAAAGGTCCAGCCACGTTTCATCTTCAATGCCCTTGCTAATGGAAGGAGGTTTTCACTCAAAATCTCATGATAGATGGACCCATTCATTCTTTCCTTGACACGGATCAGTGGTCCTGGTCCCTTTGCAGAAAAACAGCCCCAAAGCATGATGTTTCCACCCCCATGCTTCACAGTAGGTATGGTGTTCTTTGGATGCAACTCAGCATTCTTTGTCCTCCAAACATGACGAGTTGAGTTTTTACCAAAAAGTTATATTTTGGTTTCATCTGACCATATGACATTCTCCCAATCTTCTTTTGGATCATCCAAATGCTCTCTAGCAAACTTCAGATGGGCCTGGACATGTACTGGCTTAAGCAGGGGGACACGTCTGGCACTGCAGGTTTTGAGTCCCTGCCGGCGTAGTGTGTTACTGATGGTAGGCTTTGTTACTTTGGTCCCAGCTCTCTGCAGGTCATTCACTAGGTTACTAGGTCCATTCACTAGGTTTCCCCCCGTGTGGTTCTGGGATTTTTTCTCACCGTTCTTGTGATCATTTTGACCCCACGGTGTGAGATCTTGCGTGGAGCCCCAGATCGAGGGAGATTATCAGTGGTCTTGTATGTCTTCCATTTCCTAATAATTGCTCCCACAGATTTCTTCAAACCAAGCTGCTTACCTATTGCAGATTCAGTCTTCCCAGCCTGGCGCAGGGAAACATTTTTGTTTATAGTGTCCTTTGGCAGCTCTTTGGTCTTGGCCATAGTGGAGTTTGGAGTGTGACTGTTTGAGTTTGTGGACAGGTGTCTTTTATACTGATAAGTTCAAACAGGTGCCATTAATACAGGTAACGAGTGGAGGACAGAGGAGCCTCTTACAGGTCTGTGAGAGCCAGAAATCTTGCTTGTTTGTAGGTGACCAAATACTTATTTTCCACCATAATTGGCAAATAAATTCATAAAAAATCCTACATGTGATTTTCTGGATTTTTTTTCTTCTCATTTTGTCTGTCATAGTAGAAGTGTACCTATGATGAAAATTACAGGCCTCTCTCATCTTTTTAAGTGGGAGAACTTGCACAATTGGTGGCTGACTAAATACTTTTTTGCCCCACCGTATGTCTGCCCAATATGGAGTGACAGGTAGCCTAGTGGTTAGAGCATTGAACTAGTAACCAAAATGTTGCAAGATCAAATCCCTGAGCTGACAAGGTAAAGATCTGTAGTTCTGCCCCTGAACAGGCAGTTCCTAGGCTCTCATTGAAAATAGGAATTTGTTCTTAACCCGCTGTCATTGTAAATAAGAATTTGTTCTTAACTGACTTGCCTAAATAAATGTCTCTCTAGCTGTAGTTCTATAACCATAGTCCTTCTATGCCTATGACACCCAAGTCATTCTCTGTTGGTCGGTTCAGATATGACTGTAATGTGACGCTGAAATGTTTAGGTGTTTGACTCTGATCTCATGGTGAGGATGTGTGCAAATAACAGGGGTGGGATCGGTGTGTGTGTACAGATAGAAGCTGGAGGGAGACGGGCTACAGAGATGAAAAGGGAGGTGTAAATTGCCAGTCTGCTTTATGGGACTGGCCCCAAAGTAAGCTTGGTGAAATGGAGGGGTGTGTTGTGGCCTGTGAAGGGGCTAAACTGCCCCATTCCACTTCTCACAGATGGGGCTCATGCAACACAGGACCATTTCTTCTCCAGGCTAAGGGCCCCATTGATCTAACATGTCACTACACAGAGCAGGGAGAAAGGGATATAAGAGGGTGGATAAGGAGAGATACAAAGTAGTACAATGGGGGAGAGGAGAGGGATAGCAGGGTAAAGGGAAGTCAAGGTAGGAGTTCAGGGGCATGCAAATTAGCAGCAACACAAGACCTTGGACTGAAGAACATTGTGTGGGCCGGTCTTAATCTCAGTTGGAAGTTGCCTCTAAACATTGCGAAGTATCACTGCTTTCACAACTAATTAGGAACATCGGGTTAGCTTCACCATATTCTGTTCTCACCCATGGGTCTTGAAGAGTGTTCTGCCTCAGTGGTTTCCTGTGGTGTCTCATCAACTGCCACCCGGGACAATACAGCCCACAGCTACACTCGTAGCCCATTACTCACATTACAGCAGATTCACACCTTCTAAAGAGCACATGTTTTATTCATCTCTAGAGATTAGGCGTCTATAAAGACATCAAGCCATTGCCCTGGGAGACAAACATGGAAATGAAACGATTACGCATCTTAATCAGCCTTGTTATCACCACTGCCCAGTTATCTTCAATCCCTAGTAAACACACACAAGCACACACATGGATGCATGTGAGTGGATGGTGTGCTCTATTGAATGCCCATCCACGCACACACATGTACATATGCATGTATGGACAGACACATAAACATATCCCTTTTTAGTATTCCATGGCTGGGTGGAGATTGATGTTGATAAGCAATGCTGACAGTATATTCAGTATCGTGTGTGTGTGTGTGTGTGTGTCAATCAGGGCCTCTCGCTGCTCCATCAGTATGCAGGTCTGCTTATCCCCCAGAGGACCGTGTGAGATAAGGTGCGTGTGTCTATGCGTGCTTGCATAGACATACAGGATACCTCGGGATACTGTCGACATTGTTTACCAACATCAATCTCCACCCAGCCATGGAATGCTAAAAAGGGAAATGTTTATGCGTCTGTCTATGTGTGTGCGTGTGTGTGTGTGTGTGTGTGTGTGTGTGTGTGTGTGTGTGTGTGTGTGTGTGTGTGTGTGTGTGTGTGTGTGTGTGTGTGTGTGTGTGTGTGTGTGTGTGTGTGTGTGTGTGTGTGTGTGTGTGTGTTTGTGTTTGTGTGTGTTTGCTTATCCTGGGCCTGGAGCTCCTGGTGCTCCTCTCCCCCCACAGCTGAATTATACATCATAAGGCTCCTGGTGCTCTGCATGGCCCAGGGAAGATTACATCACAGCAGCCCATGATATGTGGTCCATCTCTGGCTGTAACCATGCTCCCCTCTCCCCTCCTCTGACCCTGGTCTGGTTCCCAGTACAGGATGGAAGAAAGGAAGAAAGAAGAGGTCTGTTATCTCTTATTGGAAATCTGTGCTTCTGCAGACCTCTCCTCAGTGTTCAGTATTGAAGACATGTTTCTTCTCTACAACACCCGTCTGCACTCACCCTTTCAAAAACTGAAGAAACATGTATTTCTCTATCTCCCTCCCTCTTGCTCTCCCTCCCCTCTCCTGCTCCTTCACCTCTCCCCTCTCTTTGTTCTCTTGTTTTGTCTCAGGAGTGTTCCATGTAAAGAGCACACAGCCTGTCTTCAAACAGAATGTGTGTTCCTCCTCCTCTCTCTCTCTCTCTCTCTCTCTCTCTCTCTCTCTCTCTGGCCTGGCATCGTGCTGTGGTCTCCCTTGGCAGGTTGTGGGAAAGAATGACTGATTAGGTGGGCTAGCTGCTGATTTCCCCTCCTTCACTGCCTCTCTGACTGTGTCCAGAGCTCTGAATTGGGCGTCTGCATTGGCACAAACATTTAACTTTCACCAGGAGGTTTTAGACTAGCAGATGTCATCGGCTGGCTTGTTTTGAGGATTTTACTCAAAAGAAGGTATATATGTTCGTACTTAAGAGAAATAGTGTGCGTGACTTCACTCAAGCAGTAAAGTGGAATAATAAACTACTTGTGAGGGAATCCCGTTCTGTCTGAGGAGCTCAGAGTCTTTGTGTGTCAGAACTACAGCGTTTCTCTGGATTAATAGACTGAGGAAAGATCCATGTTGAGGGCCAAATGAGCTGGAAAATAAGACCCTGAGAAGAAAATAGAGGTTTTCTGCAATTGATGTCACTTCACACACTTGATACTGTGGCTAAATTGTATTAGTCATGTACAATTTCACAATGTTCAGCACATTTTGGGGGTTTTCTTAAATGATAGAAATTGTGCCTGACACTGGCCTGCAGGTTGTTGCAAGTGTAATGTTTGTGAAAATTAGAACCGAAGCCATGTTCAGATGCCTGGGAAATATGGAAATATGAATATATGAATACAAGGTCAATCTTTTTCAAAGGGAGGAAAAGTTAAGCATCGACTCGATGCCCCTCTCTGGAGTCAAACATTCAAATTCATCTATCGACCCCAAACCTCTTGACAAGCATCTGAATTTAATTGAACATGCTCTCAGTGGTTCCCGTGGCGCCTATAGAATCAATTAGATTTAATGCTGTATTAAAGATTTTGCACAGTTATTCATAGCTGAAGTCACAATCACATGAGGTAGAAATCCACCAGCTGGTAATAGACTTGTTGGGTATCCAGCCTTTACCAGGATTTACATATTAGTGGATTAGTGGATCCAAGTCATCCAGTCCTGGGTCCGTATTCATAAAGCATCTCTGAGTAGGAGTGCTGATCTAGGATCAGGTCTCCCCTGTCCATGTAATGTCATTCATAAAGCATCTCTGAGTAGGAGTGCTGATCTAGGATCAGGTCTCCCCTGCCATGTAATGTCATTCATAAAGCATCTCTGAGTAGGAGTGCTGATCTAGGATCAGGTCTCCCCTGTCCATGTAATGTCATTCATAAAGATCTCTGAGTAGGAGTGCTGATCTAGGTTCAGGTCTCCCCTGTCCATGTAATGTCATTCATAAAGCATCTCTGAGTAGGAGTGCTGATCTAGGCTCAGGTCTCCCCTGTCCATGTAATGTCATTCATAAAGATCTAAATGGCAAGACTGATCTTAGATCATATTTCAGTCCAACTACATGGTTTGTGCAGTTCTTCTTCAACTGTAGGCTTGTCTGTATTTGTGTTGCTGGTGTCTCTCTTGCAACCTAATCGACTCTCCACAATGCAGCTGTGGATTTCTCATCACCATTATTTCATGAGAGGGGGGAGTGTGAGATCCATGGTGGTGATGTGTTGAGTCTCAGCTGGCTTGACTACAGTAGCATTGATCTACCTCTGTTGTGGTTCATTGTTGTTGGCGCTAGGAGCTAGGAACATCGGTGTTCTGCTGCTGTACAGACTACATATACTAGTCAACAGACCTGGGCTCAAATTTGACTTGAAATAACACTTTATTTGGGAGCTCTGATATGATATCCTCTGTATTTTCCTTGCTCTCCTTATACAATATTTCTGATAAACTGGAAGATTTACTGATCAGGTCTCCTCTCATTAATATTTGTCATATGTGCCTGAGTGGTTCAGGAAATTATCTTTAGGACTGAAATAAATTAATTACAGTTGTCTGTGCCTGCCGAGGTACGAGTGAAGAATTCAAATTGCGTTCCCACCCGAGCGGCAGAAAGTGATGCATTGCTGTGTGTATCTACTGTAATGTTTTACTGCTGCTTTGATGTCTCGACCCCAAAGATTGAATCTACATTATCAGCAGTGTGAGGTTCTTGTTGTCCGGGTACATAGAAGGGACTCTGTATGGTGAATCTGCTCCAGCAACACAAAGCTTTGTTGTGCTCAGAAGGAATTGTAAATTAAAACCCTGATTAGACTTCACAGAGAGAAATTACAAGTACACACACACACACACACACACACACACACACACACACACACACACACACACACACACACACACACACACACACACACACACACACACACACACACACACACACACACACACACACACACACACACACACACACACACACACACACACACACACACACAATTATATGAGGGTACACACCTCATTATGGGGTATTACCTAACTTGAGTAGCCTAATTATACATTCATACATATGGTAATTATCATTAAATTAATACCAACGATATTATCATAACCACAATATCTTGGGGTATATGTCTTGCTTAAGCAAATAGAACGTGGGTGTTATCTAGGGTTACTCGAGCAATTGAAAGTATTTCTGCAGTTGATGTCTCATCGTGTCTGTCTGTGCTAAGGGCCTTAGCCTCACTAAGTTAATTTGGAGGAACTCAGTGGTCCTCTGAACTGAAACTAATTCCCCATTAAGTGGTTGTTATTCAGGGTGAGGGGACAGAGGACTGACTGATAGCAATGCTGCTGGAGGTCTCTGTCAAGTAGGGGGAGAGAGAGAGAGAGAGAGGTGTAGCTGTATATTCTATTCAATGGCACTAGCAACCCAGATAGTAACCATACAGAACTGTGTGTGGGAGAGATTCATGTTAAAGGCAGTTTTTTATACACATGGTCAGAGTAGTGTGTGGCAGGTTGCAGTGTATATATGCTATCTTAGGAGAGCATAGAACAAGTGATTAAATACAGACAAAAAATGATTTGTCTTCATTTGGTCTGTGGTGTGTGTGTGTGTGTGTGTGTGTGTGTGTGTGTGTGTGTGTGTGTGTGTGTGTGTGTGTGTGTGTGTGTGTGTGTGTGTGTGTGTGTGTGTGTGTGTGTGTGTGTGTGTGTGTGTGTGTGTGTGTGTGTGTGTGTGTGTGTGTGTGTGTGTGTGTGTGTGTGTACACCTCTAGGGCTAACTGGCCGCCAATCAAATCCCTGCACAAATCTCATCAACCGCTGTGTTACATTTGACAAATGATCTCAGCGAAACATGGACTAACAAACACAGTAATGACACATTCAAGAGACTAATGACTAACTATAGAATATTACCCTTAAAACCCTGACTGAGTGCTACACGGACCCAAAGCTGAGATCCTGCTGAAAGCCTGGCTGGAAGATCAAAGGAGTTTCTGGAGAATTACTAACATAGAGAGGGATATGGAGACTCTATCTGTCAACCAGATGGTCTTTACCTTAAATAGTTACCGCAACATCTTATGTCCTTATTTCATCATGTAAGGATTATTACATCTACTGTGTGTACCAAATGTGTCTGACTAATATGACTGTTCATGATCTCTCTTCTGACATGTTTTATGACCACGGTACACAGGTCTTAGTGTTTGAGATTTGTTGTAGAGGCACTCTGTTGGGAATTCTAAGGCAAAAAGTTGGTGGCCTTAAACATAGCTACATGTGCACACAAACACTGTCCCAGATATGTGTTTTTACCTCATGTTGAAAATCCTCTGTATCCCTGCGACTGTTCTCTGTCGTTTACCCAACCCCAGTTCACACGAACGCACACACACACACACACACACACACACACACACACACACACACACACACACACACACACACACACACACACACACACACACACACACACACACACACACACACACACACACACACACACACACACACACACACACCAGCTTTGTAGCTGTAATTTGTAGCATTAACATGCTTACTGACCCAATAGGTCCACAGACAATGCAATCGACATCACACTGCACACTGCCCTATCCCATGTAGACAAGAGGAATACCTATGTAAGAATGCTGTTAATTGACTATAGCTCAGCATTTAAAACCATAGTACCCTCCAAGCTCATCATTAAGCTTGAGACCCTGGGTGCAATTGGGTCCTGGACTTCCTGACGGGCCGCCCCCAGGTGGTGAAGGTAGGAAACAACACCTCCACTTCGCTGATCCTCAACACTGGGGCCCCACAAGGGTGCATGCTCAGCCCTCTGCGGTACTCCCTGTCCACCCATGACTGCATGTTCATACATGCCTCCAACTCAATCATCAAGTTTTCAGATGACACAAAATTAGAGTGCTTGACTACCAATAACAACGAGTCCGCCTACAGGGAGGAGGTGAGGGCACTCGGAGTGTGGTGTCAGGAAAACAACCTCTCACTCAGCGTCAACAAAACAAGGAGATGATCGTGGACTTCAGGAAACAGCAGAGGCAGCACTCCCTTGTCCACATCGATGGGACAGCAGTGGAGAAGGTGGAAAGTTTTATGTTCCTCAGCGTACACATCACGGACAAGCTGAAATGGTCCACCCACACAGACAGTGTGGTAAAGTAGGCGCAACAGCCCCTCTTCAACCTCAGTAGGCTGAAGAAATTTGGCTTGTCACCTAAAACCCTCACAAAGTTTTACAGATGCACATTTGAGAGCATCCTGTTGGGCTGTATCACCGCCTGGTACGGTAGCTGCACCTCCCACAATCGCAAGGCTCTCCAAAGGATGGTGCTGTCTGCACCACGCAGCACTGGGGACAAACTACCTGCCCTCCAGGACACCTACAGCACTCGATGTCACAGGAAGACCAAAAAGATCATCAAGGACAACAACCACCCGAGCCACTGCCTGTTCACCCTGCTACCATCCAGAAGGCGAGGTCAGTACAGGTGCATCAAAGCTGGGCCCGAGAGACTGAAAAACAGCTTCTATCTCAAGGCCATCAGACTGTTAAACAGCCATCACTAACACAGAGAGGCTGCTGCCTCCATACAGACTTGAAATCAATGGCCACTTTAATAAATGGAACACTAGTCACTATAATAATGCCACTTTAAGAATGTTCACATATATCGCATTACTCATCTCATATGTGTATATACTGTATTTTATACCATCTATTGCATCTTGCCTATGCCGCTCTGTCATTGCTCATCCATGTGTATATATTCTTATTCCATCCCCTTACTTAGATCTGTGTGTATTAGAAGAGTTATCGTGGAATTGTTAGATTACTTGTCAGATACTGCTACACTGTCAGAACTAGAAGCACAAGCATTTCGCTACACTCGCAATAACATCTGCTAACCTTGTGTATGTGACCAAGAAGATTTGACTTGATTTGTATCAAAGCATTAACTATCAACATGCTGTATTACCACTAAGCCTTACAGATGGGTTTCTTATTGGTCCAAAACCAGATGTATGAGTAACGGATAATGAAGTAAAACGTGTGACTTCAAAGGAGTGGGAGCAGTTAAAAAGCCTATATTTGTGGCAATGTGCCTCACAACCAATTTGTTTACACACGACTCCAACCCCAAGAATTGAGACTGAAAGAAACACATTTGTGGAAAAAATTGCTTTCTGGCTGAGAGAGAGAAAAAACATGTTGCTTTGGCAGGTGTGTTTTGGAGCTATTCAAAATTCAATCAAATCAAATTGAATTGGTCACATACACATATTTAGCAGACGTTATTGCGGGTGTAGTGAAATGCTTGTGTTCCTAGCACCAACAGTGCAGTAATATATAACATGCCAGCAGTAGTATCTAACAATTCAGCAGTAGTATCTAACATGCCAGCAGTAGTATTGTCACGACTTCCACCGAAGTCGGTTCCTCTCCTTGTTTGGGCGGCATTTGGCGGTGGACGTCACCGGTCTTCTAGCCATCGCCGATCCACTTTTAATTTTCCATTTCTTTTGTCTTGTTTTCCTGCACACCTGGTTTTCATCTCGTCATCATTACTAAGTGTATTTAGCCCTCTGTTCCCTCCATGTCTGTGTGGGGTATTGTTATTTGTCAAGGTTGGTACGCTTCTGGCTGGTTTGCGCCGGGTTTCGTTTTACACCCGTGCTTTGTGGCAGCCGGTACTTGGGTTTTGTACTTTGTGCTGCCTTCTTTGGGCATTTGTGTTGTGACGCGGTTGCGTTCTGTATTATGATTGCCTAAGTAAAGTGCTTTGTCCATTCATCTCTGCTCTCCTGCGCCTGACTTCCATGCACCAGCTACACCCACCATTGACAAGTATCTAACAATTCAGAAGTAATATCTAACAATTCAGCAGTAGTATATAACATGCCAGCAGTAGTATCTAACAATTCAGAAATAGTATCTAACAATTCGGCAGTAGTATCTAACAATTCAGCAGTAGTACCTAACAATTCAACAACAGTATCTAGCAATTCAGCAGTAGTACCTAACAATTCAACAAAAGTATCTAACAATTCAGCAGCTGTATCTAACATGCCAGCAGTAGTATCTAACAATTCAGAAATAGTATCTAACATGCCAGCAGTAGTACCTAACAATTCAGCAGTAGTATCTAACAATTCAGCAGTAGTATCTAACAATTCAGCAGTAGTATGTAACAATTCAGCAGTAGTATCTAACAATTCAGCAGTCGTATCTAACAATTCAGCAGTAGTAGCTAACATGCCAGCAGTAGTAGCTAACAATTCAGCAGTAGTATCTAACAATTCAGCAGTAGTATCTAACATGCCAGCAGTAGTATCTAACAATTCAGCAGTAGTATCTTACAATTCTAACAATACCAATTCAGAACTGGACAGGGAATATCTTCTCCAGACCATTTCCGGAGACCTTCTCCCTTACCTCACCTCGCTCATCAACTCATCCCTGACCGCTGGCTACGTCCCTTCCGTCCTCAAGAGAGCGAGAGTTGCACCCCTTCTGAAAAAACCTACACTCGATCCCTCCGATGTCAACAACTACAGACCAGTATCCCTTCTTTCTTTTCTCTCCAAAACTCTTGAACGTGCCGTCCTTGGCCAGCTCTACCGCTATCTCTCTCAGAATGACCTTCTTGATCCAAATCAGTCAGGTTTCAAGACTAGTCATTCAACTGAGACTGCTCTTCTCTGCATCACGGAGGCGCTCCGCACTGCTAAAGCTAACTCTCTCTCCTCTGCTTTCATCCTTCTAGACCTATCGGCTGCCTTCGATACTGTGAACCATCAGATCCTCCTCTCCACCCTCTCCGAGTTGGGCATCTCCGGCGCGGCCCACGCTTGGATTGCGTCCTACCTGACAGGTCGCTCCTACCAGGTGGCGTGGCGAGAATCTGTCTCCTCACCACGCGCTCTCACCACTGGTGTCCCCCAGGGCTCTGTTCTAGGCCCTCTCCTATTCTCGCTATACACCAAGTCACTTGGCTCTGTCATAACCTCACATGGTCTCTCCTATCATTGCTATGCAGACGACACACAATTAATCTTCTCCTTTCCCCCTTCTGATGACCAGGTGGCGAATCGCATCTCTGCATGTCTGGCAGACATATCAGTGTGGATGACGGATCACCACCTCAAGCTGAACCTCGGCAAGACTGCTCTTCCTCCCGGGGAAGGACTGCCCGTTCCATGATCTCGCCATCACGGTTGACAACTCCATTGTGTCCTCCTCACAGCGCTAAGAACCTTGGTGTGATCCTGGACAACACCCTGTCGTTCTCAACTAACATCAAGGCGGTGGCCCGTTCCTGTAGGTTCATGCTCTACAACATCCGCAGAGTACGACCCTGCCTCACACAGGAAGCGGCGCAGGTCCTAATCCAGGCACTTGTCATCTCCCATCTGGATTACTGCAACTCGCTGTTGGCTGGGCTCCCTGCCTGTGCCATTAAACCCCTACAACTCATCCAGAACGCCGCAGCCCGTCTGGTGTTCAACCTTCCCAAGTTCTCTCACGTCACCCCGCTCCTCCGCTCTCTCCACTGGCTTCCAGTTGAAGCTCGCATCCGCTACAAGACCATGGTGCTTGCCTACGGAGCTGTGAGGGGAACGGCACCTCAGTACCTCCAGGCTCTGATCAGGCCCTACACCCAAACAAGGGCACTGCGTTCATCCACCTCTGGCCTGCTCGCCTCCCTACCACTGAGGAAGTACAGTTCCCGCTCAGCCCAGTCAAAACTGTTCGCTGCTCTGGCCCCCAATGGTGGAACAAACCCCTCACGACGCCAGGACAGCGGAGTCAATCACCACCTTCCGGAGACACCTGAAACCCCACCTCTTTAAGGAATACCTAGGATAGGATGAGTAATCCTTCTCCCCCCCTAAAAGATTTAGATGCACTATTGTAAAGTGGCTGTTCCACTGGATGTCATAAGGTGAATGCACCAATTTGTAAGTCGCTCTGGATAAGAGCGTCTGCTAAATGACTTAAATGTAAATGAATATAAAAGGCTTTGGAAGGAAGCCTGCTTGCCCATCTGTCCCCATCCATCCTGTCACTGTGGAGCAGGTGTGTCTCATGTCAGCAGCATACCACCCTGCATACCACTGCTGGCTTGCTTCTGAAGCTAAGCAGGGTTGGTCCTGGTCAGTACCTGGATGGGAGATCAGATGCTGCTGGAAGTGGTGTTGGAGGGCAGTAAGAGGCACTCTTTCCTCTGGTCTAAAAAATATCCCAATGCCCCAGGGCAGTGATTGGGGACACTGCCCTGTGTAGGATGCTGTCTTTCGAATGTGATGTTGAACGGGTGTCCTGACTCTCTGAGGTCATTAAAGATCGCATGGCACTTATTGTAAGAGTAGGGGTGTTAACCCCGGTGTCCTGGCTAAATTCCCAATCTGTCCCTCAAACCATCACGGTCACCTAATAATCCCCATTTTACAATTGGCTCATTCATCTCCTGCAACTATTCCCCAGGTCATTGCTGTAAATGAGAACGTGTTCTCAGTCAACTTACCTGGTAAAATAACGGATAAATAAAAATACTAAAAAGATGTGTGAGTAACAACCCTTCATTGGGTTGTTTTGTTCTGTCTATTTTTATTGGCTAGTTTGGCCAGTTCCCTTTGTGAATGACCCTGCCTCAACCCTGAACTTTGACATCCCTGATGGATGGCTGCTGTACCGAGGATAGTGGCGTGTGAGTATCCTTATTCCTCTGGATGAATGGACTGTAGCCGCCGCTCTTTCTATCATGAATCACAGTTATGAGAGATGGTTAGTCATGTTTGGGTTAAACTCAGTCCCTGTTCCCATCAATACAGTGGAGACCAGACATATGTGCCCATACCTTTCACCTATGTGGTTGTGTCTGCCTGTGCTGTGGGGTTAGTCAGCTCTAGTGTCTTGACATGCAGGTGTCATTTTCCTGACCATCACTTCACTCCATCTTCCTCTCTCTCTGTGTCTTCCTCTCTCTATCCCCCTCTGTCTTCCTCTCTCTATCCCCCTCTGTCTTCCTCTTCCCATTCAGGGAAGCCAGGAGTGACAGATGCAATCATGATCATGGATGGAGAGGGACAGACATACACAATTTGGTATGTAGAGGCCAACTCTGACACACACACACACACACACACGCACACACGCACACGCGCACAGGATTTTATTTATTTTATTAGGGAAGTCAGTAAAGAACAAATTCTTATTTACAATGACGGCCTAGGAACAGTGGGTTAACTGCCTTGTTCAGGGGCAGAATGACAGATTTTTACCTTGTCAGCTCGGGGATTCGATCTGGTAACCTTTCGGTTACTGGCCCAACGCTCTAACCACAAGGCTACCTGCCACCCCTGCCGCCCATTTGTTTTCCCTCTCTCCTCCTCTCTTTTCTCTTCCATCCCCATCTCTGTTACTCTCTCCTTCTCTCTTTCATATTCCATCCCTCTCTCCCTCTCTCCCTTACTCTCTACCTTCTCTCTCTCACACACACACACTGCATCAGGGCCTCAGGTAAGGGACCTCTTAGTGCCAACAGATGTTTACAGTCAGACAGCTCATGAATATTCCTCAGTTGGGTGACATTGTCCCAGAATCCTCCAAACGGAGATTCATGCTTGTTTACAAAGCGCATAACATTGAAAAGGTTGCGAAATGCACATAAAGATTATTTATGGTCACAAGGGACTGAAACAGGGTCCGTTTTAAACCCAAATATTAAAGTATTTACTTTAAAAGAGGGAGTTGTAAAGTGATTTTCACATGCTTTAATTCTCTCACTACCCTCCCACACAACGCAGCAGCCTACTGTACAGCAACGTTAACATTCACCACAGCAACCATTTACTTACAGCACACAGTACGATGGTTCCACTTTATCATGTTATACTCACCACAGATCAAATACTCTCAAATAATTCATCGTTCACCAACTAGCAGAGAGTTTACCATAACCCCATCATGCTCGTGTGCACAGTATGTGTAATGGTATATATTCCATAGTCTTTTTAACTTATATTTAACCTTTAATTTTACCTGTTATTCTCATTGAGATTAAAATCAATTTTTAAAGAGAGACCTGTACATCTGGTACTGTCAACACTGAGGTCTTTATGATTTAATGTCTGAGAATCCAAGCCTGAAAGCCTGTGTGTATTCCAGTCCCACATACAGTGTTATATTAGCATGCTCAGGCTGGACCACCGCTCACTGCTTACACATTGAAATAGTGTGTGTGTGTGTATGTGTGTGTGTGCATGTGTCAAGAGCGCTAGTACTGCTACACACACACAGAGACAAACACACACACACGTACACACACACATACACACAGCCTGCAGCTCTTAGATCAGACATGCAGCACAGGGTTCGATGAGAAATCCAATACTGTCATGCTCCTCTCTCTCTCGCTCTCTCTCTCTCTCTCTCTCTCTCTCTCTCTCTCTCTCTCTCTCTCTCTCTCTCTCTCTCTCTCTCTCTCTCTCTCTCTCTCTCTCTCTCTCTCTCTCTCTCTCTCACTCTCTCACTCTCTCTCGCTCTCTCTCTCTCTCTCTCACACGCTCCTGTTCTACGCAAACTGCATTACGATAATCATGTCAACGTCACAGCGTCCTGAGGATCCTGAGGATGTGTCCTTGAGAAAATTAAGCCTGTAGAGGAGTAGAAGGTGCTCCACCAACATGAAAAATGATCTGAAATAATGGTTACCCCATTCACCATAAAGTACAGGATATGAATAGCATGATGCAGTGCTATGGTTATGGACATCATGCTGCAATCTCTGTCTTGAACGGTATAATATCTCTACTGTGCTCACACACACACACACACACACACACACACACACACACACACACACACACACACACACACACACACACACACACACACACACACACACACACACACACACACACACACACACACACACACACACACACACACACACACACAGCTTTATATTAAACAGGGCCAAGGGGATTGAGAGAGTAAGAACTGCCTCCGCTCTCAACATAAATCCTCTGAATGGTGATACAGAGCTACTATGTAGGAGGTTAGATACACCGGGGAGCTGAAGTATGTACGGGCCGTTCACTCAGTGTGTATGTACACTGTAGTCTACTGTATATACAGTAGAACCACAATGCATTTGTACGTAAACCCTTATTCACCAACGCCATGCACTTACTTTGTCATTAGCCGATCTAGTCCTGTCTGAAGGAGCATAGCATGCACACACACACACACACACACACACACACACACACACACACACACACACACACACACACACACACACACACACACACACACACACACACACACACACACACACACACACACACACACACACACACACACTACACTACACTAGCCACCAGACAACTGAAGGCTCTTTGAGGGTTCCACTTTTAATTTGCCTTGATTAGAGAAGGATGTTAATAGATTACTGACAACAGGAACAAACACAGTTCTCTCTGTGATGTTCCCTTCTAAGTGTCAGTCCCATCCTATTTTGTACAGAGTGTGTGTGGATGATGTGGGAGAATGTTGTCTGTTTGGGTTTCTGCTTGATACAGGGTTCTCCTACAGTGGGGCGAGAGGTGTCTGTTGGTGGGTGTGTGCATGTAAGCTCATGTGTTTGTTAATATGGGGTTTTCCTGCCGAGCTAATTGTGTATCTTACTGTCCACCTGTCTAAAGGGTCTGCATAGCAACATACAGCAGACAACAGACTCAGGCTGCACCAACATCATCACTGATCAGCCCTACAGGCAGGCTGTGACAGACTATAGACTACACACAGTATTTACCCCTCCCTGTCCTCCCATGTGAAGGATCTACCCTGCAATTTACCCGTCCTCGCCCTGCGGTGTAATACCCACGTCCCAACACACAGCACCATGCAATCTACCTCTCATCTCCTGCTTGACTTTGCCTTGGAGAGGAACACACAGACAGAGCTACACCGGGGAATTATGACCTCTATGACACAAGCAGTCAAAGCAACAGGACTGTCTGGCATTTGTCCTTTCACTGTTTAATTATCGCTGTGGATGATCTCAAGCTGTTATGATTAGAGACTAAAGGATATCAGGGGGGGAGGGGTGTAATCAAAAATTATGTATATTTAATATGTAATGATCTTGAAACCATCCCTTCGGTTTAACCAAGGAGATAAAATGAAGAGCCATTGGAGATAAACTGAGGAAAATAACATATAGTAAATGGTGGAGAATGTATGTTTTTGGTGTGGAAGAGAGGGGATTTAGCTATGCGCTATCTCGGTTGTCTTGGAAACTGACTCGCATCCCTGCGTTGCCTCGTTTTTCCAAAAAAGAGTAAAAGAATGAGAGAGACTGAAACATCCAAGAGAGAAAAAGAAAGAGAGAGCGAGAGAGAAAGAAAGAGAGAGAGAGAGAGAGAGAGAGAGAGAGAGAGAGAGAGAAGAGAAAGAAAGAAAGAAAGAGAGAGAAAGAGGAAGAGAGAGAGAGAGAAAGAAAGAGAGCGAGAGAGAAAGAAAGAGAGAGAGAGAGGAAGAGAGAGAGAGAGGAGAGAGAGAGAGAGAGAGAGAGAGAGAGAGAGAGAGAGAGATTAGAAGATTTATGTCATTTGACAACAGTCATCAAAAGGTGTCTTAAATATTTTACGAGACAGTAAAACATGATGCTTTACGAGACAGTAAAACACATGGCTTCAGTACATCAAAGAAACAACAACAGCACAATGGTTCTCCAGAGGGATGGCAGCCAAACACTAGTGTCATACAGTAATCCAAGTTATCCTGAAGGGGAGAGAGGGAGAGGGAGAACGACAGAGAGAGAGAGAGAGAGAGAGAGAGAGAGAGAGAGAGAGAGAGAGAGAGAGAGAGAGAGAGAGAGAGAGAGAGTGTGTGTCTAATTTAGCTCACCCTAGTCTGGGTAAAATATGTGTCACACAGAAATCAGAGACACGCACAAACTTCCACACACACTCATGCACGTGCCAGCACACACACTGAACTCGTGAAGTAAGAGGGACTGAGAGCAGAGACAGTGGGTTTGGCTGGAGGAAGACATTGTATGGGAAACCCTTCCTCTGGGATCACTTATCACCAAAGTGAGAGCAGTTCTTCCTGATTCTGCTGTACAGTGGATACAGTAGATACGGTAGATACGGACTACATACATACTGAGTGAAATGTCCATAACATACCTCTATACACGGCCCAGCCAGCTCACACAAAGTGGCCCTGCTACTATGACCATGGAGAGGATTTACCTTCAAAGCCGAGTGGTCGTTCCCCATCTCTCAATCCCCACGGCCCATATTTCTTACGACTGAGCCTACATGGAGAGTTCAGTGTGTGTGTGTGTGTGAGAGAGAGAATGAGAGCCCGGGGAGGAGAGATTAAACAGTTCTAGGGGAGTGGGAATCGGAGATGGTCATGTCATTATGAAATCACCCTTGTGCTAGAATCAGAAACCCACAATGAGCCACTGGTTATTCAGTATACAGGGACCACTTTGTCCAGAGTGTGTCAGTCAACCAGGAAACTAATTATGACCATGGTGATCAAGGTGATTTTACATGTGGTACCAAATTGTCAACCTCTGGCTATATTTTGAGGAACTTTGAATTGAGGCCAATTAGCAATGAACGGACGAGTTGTGTATGTTTTTTGGCTTAGATGAGGGGCTGTGTTTTGCCAGGCTGTCTTCACACTCTGTACATTCGCATTTACGCACACACGCACACACACACACACACACACACACACACACACACACACACACACACACACACACACACACACACACACACACACACACACACACAGCTTTATATTAAACAGGGCCAAGGGGATTGAGAGAGTAAGAACTGCCTCCGCTCTCAACATAAGTCCTCTGAATGGTGATACAGAGCTACTATGTATACTACTACTATGTAGCTACTATGAAACCGGGGAGTGAGCATCAGGACACACATACACACACGCACGAACACCCCACTATTGCTCATCCCATGCACTGTAAAAATGTTTTGAGTTGTTTCAACTAATTATTAAGTAACTTGTTCCACAGCCTATTTTAGTTTTCGTTTAAAGTGTTACCTGAACTTAACATTTTTAGTTGGTCCAAACTTAGCTCGAACTTTAGAAAACTCAGTCAACTTAAAATGATGTGTTTGCTCAACTTGTCTAATACAGTATGTTAATCCAACTAGAAAGGTACAGTGCCTTGCGAAAGTATTCGGCCCCCTTGAACTTTGCGACCTTTTGCCACATTTCAGGCTTCAAACATAAAGATATAAAACTGTATTTTTTGTGAAGAATCAACAACAAGTGGGACACAATCATGAAGTGGAACGACATTTATTGGATATTTCAAACTTTTTTAACAAATCAAAAACTGAAAAATGGGGCGTGCAAAATTATTCAGCCCCTTTACTTTCAGTGCAGCAAACTCTCTCCAGAAGTTCAGTGAGGATTTCTGAATGATCCAATGTTGACCTAAATGACTAATGATGATAAATACAATCCACCTGTGTGTAATCAAGTCTCCGTATAAATGCACCTGCACTGTGATAGTCTCAGAGGTCCGTTAAAAGCGCAGACAGCATCATGAAGAACAAGGAACACACCAACAGGTCATACTGTTGTGAAGAAGTTTAAAGCCGGATTTGGATACAAAAAGATTTCCCAAGCTTTAAACATCCCAAGGAGCACTGTGCAAGCGATAATATTGAAATGGAAGGAGTATCAGACCACTGCAAATCTACCAAGACCTGGCCGTCCCTCTAAACTTTCAGCTCATACAAGGAAACACTGATCAGAGCCAAGGGCCCATGATCACTCTGGATGAACTGCAGAGATCTACAGCTGAGGTGGGAGACTCTGTCCATAGGACAACAATCAGTCGTAATTGCACAAATCTGGCCTTTATGGAAGAGTGGCAGAATCAAAGCCATTTCTTAAAGATATCCATAAAAAGTGTCGTTTAAAGTTTGCCAAACCACCGGGGACACACCAAACATGTGGAAGAAGGTGCTCTGGTCAGATGAAACCAAAATGGAACTTTTTGGCAACAATGCAAAACATTATGTTTGGCGTAAAAGCAACACAGCTCATCACCCTGAACAAACCATCCCCACTATCAAACATGGTGGTGGCAGAATCATGGTTTGGGCCTGCTTTTCTTCAGCTGGGACAGGGAAGATGGTTAAAATTGATGGGAAGATGGATGGAGCCAAATGCAGGACCATTCTGGAAGAAAACCTGATGGAGTCTGCAAAAGACCTGAGACTGGGACGGAGATTTGTCCAACAAGACAATGATCCAAAACATAAAGCAAAATCTACAATGGAATGGTTCAAAAATAAACATATCCAGGTGTTAGAATGGCCAAGTCAAAGTCCAGACCTGAATCCAATCAAGAATCTGTGGAAAGAACTGAAAACTGCTGTTCACAAATGCTCAACCTCACTGAATGATGTTTTGCAAGGAGTAAAAAATTTCAGTCTCTCGATGTGCAAAAAACTGATAGAGACATACCCCAAGGACTTACAGCTGTAATCGCAGCAAACACTGGCGCTACAAAGTATTAACTTAAGGGCTGAATAATTTTGCACGCCCAATTTTTCAGTTTTTGATTTGTTAAAAAAGTTTGAAATATCCAATAAATGTCGTTCCACTTCATGATTGTGTCCCACTTGTTGTTGATTCTTCACAAAAAAATACAGTTTTATATCTTTATGTTTGAAGCCTGAAATGTGGCAAAAGGTCGCAAAGTTCAAGGGGGCCGAATAGTTTCGCAAGGCACTGTATATTTGGGCATCTTAACTAAAAAGGCTGTCTGGAACACACAACCAGTGCTTTTAACAAACAATGTTTTCAACTTCCATATTTGACACACGCTGACCAGTGGAGGCTGCTGAGGGGAGGACGGCTCATAATAATGTCTGGAGCGGAGACAATGGAGACAATGGAATGGCATCAAACACCTGGAGACCCTATGTTTGATATGTTTGATACCATTCCACTGATTCTGCTCCAGTTCATACCACGAGTCCCAATTAAGGTGCCACCAACCTCCTGTGACGTTGACATACAAGATTACATTGTGCATGTTCATTTATGCAGTAGTTATTATTCAACGTTGTCACGCCCTGACCTTAGATATCTCTGTTTTTCTATATATTTTGGTTAGGTCAGGGTGTGATTAAGGTGGGTACTCTAGTTTTTGTATGTCTAGGGTTTTGTATGTCTAGGGGTTTTTGTATGTCTATATTGGCCTGATATGGTTTCCCAATCAGAGACAGCTGTTTATCGTTGTCTCTGATTGGGGATCATATTTAGGTAGCCATTTTCCTCATTTGTGTTGTGGGATCTTGTCTATGTATAGTTGCCTTAGTGCACATCAGTAGCGGTGCGTTTGGGTGTTTGTTCAGTGAGTTTCAATTTATTAAAATTATGTGGAACTCTACTCACGCTGCGCCTTGGTCCGATCCTTACGGCGAACGTGACAAACGTTCTCACCTGGGATTTGAACTGACAACCTCTTGATTCACGGCATTCCTATCTTCCTGCTATGCACCCATGTCTGTGTCAATTATCAATTCATCTGATTATTCTCTAATCATTGATTTCATTTACTTATTTCAGAAATGTTTGTGTTTTCTGTAAAGTTGTCTAATGTTGGTGAGGGAATATTAATGTTTTCATTTGACTCCTTGATCACTATGATAAATATAATAGTTTTTCATGTGTACTTTTAACAGAGCTGAGATTGAAGTGCAAAAATGTAGCAATACAGAAGTATATGTTTTGGGTGATTTAAATATCGACTGGCTATCATCAAGCTGCCCACTTAGGGAAAAAAACGTGTCAGTCAACCTACCAGGGTAGTTACAAACAGCACAGGAATTAAATCATCAACATGTATTGATCACATCTTTACTAACATTGCAGACATTTGCTTTGAAGCAGTATCCAAATCCATAGGATGTAGTGATCACAATATAGTAGCCATATCTAGGAAGATCAAAGGTCCAAAGGCTGGGCCTAATATAGTGTATAAGAGGTCATACAAGAAGTTTTGTAGTGATCCATATGTTGAAGAATATTTGCTAGTCTGTGGTGTGTAATGAGGAGCAACCAGACGCTGCACTTGACACATTTATGAAACTACTTATTCCAGTTACTAATAAGCATGCACCCATTAAGAAAATGACTGTAAAAACTGTTAAATCCCCTTGGATTGATGAAGAATTGAAAAATTGTATGGTTGAGAGGGATGAGGCAAAAAGTTTGGCAATTAAGTATGGCAGCCCAACTGATTGGCAAATGTGTTGCCAATTAAGAAATCATGTGACTAAACTAAATAAAAAATAAAAATAAACTATACTATGAAACAGATAAATGATATAAAGAATGATAGTAAAAAGCTTTGGGGCACCTTCAATTACATTTTGGGGAAGAAAAGCCAACTCTGCTCCTTCATTCATTGAATCAGATGGCTCATTCATCACAAAGCCCACTGATATTGCAAACTACTTTAATGACTTTTTCATTGACAAGATAAGCAAACTTAGGCATGACATGCCAGCAACAAACACTGACACTACACATCCAAGTATATCTGACCAAATTATGAAAAACAAGAATTGTACTTTTGAATTCCGTAAAGTCAGTGTGGAAGACGTGAATATATTATTGTTGTCTATCAACAATGACAAGCCACCGGGGTCTGACAATCTGGAGGGAAAATTACTGAGGATAATAGCAGACGATAATGCCACTCCTATTTGCCACATCTTCAATTTAAGCCTACTAGAGAGCGTGTGCCCTCAGGCCTGGAGGGAAGCTGAAGTCATTCCGCTACTTAAGAATAATAAAGCCCCCTTTACTGGCTCAAATAGCCGACCAATCAGCCTGTTACCAACCCTTCGTAAACTTCTGGAAAAAATGGGGTTTGACCAGATACAATGCTATTTTACAGTAAACAAATTGACAACAGACTTTCAGCACGCTTATAGGGAAGTCACTCAACGAGCACCGCACTTACAGACGATAAAATGATTGGGGGGGTTGTCTTGTTATAGACTTCAGTTCAGCTTTTGACATTATCGATCTTAGTCTGCTGCTGGAAAAGCGTGTGTGTTATGGCTTTACACCCCCTGCTGTAATGTGGATAAAGAGTTACCTGTCTAAAATAACACAGAGGGTGTTCTTTAATGGAAGCCTCTCAAACATAATCCAGGTAGAATCAGGAATTCCCCGGCGTAGCTGTTTAGGCCCCTTGCTTTTCTCAATCTTGACCAACGACATGCAACTGGCTTTGAGTAAAGCCAGAGTTTCTATGTATGCGGATGACTCAACACTATACACGTCAGCTACTACAGTGACTGGAATGACTGCAACACTCAACAAAGAGCTGCTGTTAGTTTCAGAGTGGGTGGCAAGGAATAAGTTAGCCCTAAATATTTATAAAACTAAAAGCATTGTATTTGGAACAAAACACTCACTAAACCCTAAACCTTAGCTAAATCTTGTAATAAATAATGTGGAAATTGAGCAAGTTGAGATGACGAAACGACTTGGAGTAACCCTAGATTGTAAACTGTCATGGTCAAAACATTGATGCAGCAGTAGCTAAGATGGGGAGAAGTCTGTCTCTAATAAAGCAATGTTCTGCCTTCTTAACAACACTATCAACAAGGCAGGTCCTACAGGCCCTAGTTTTGTCGCACCTGGACTACTCTTCAGTCGTGTGGTCAGGTGCCACAAAAAAGGACTCGGGAAAATTGCAATTGGCTCAGAACAGGGCAGCACGGCTGGCCCTTGGATGTACACAGAGAGCTAATATTAATAATATGCATGTCAATCTCTCCTGTCTGAAAGTGGAGGAGAGATTGAATATATCATTACTTGTATTTATGAGAGGAATTGACATGTTGAATGCACCGAGCTGTCTGTCTAAACTACTGGCACACAGCTTGGACACCCATGCATACCCCACAACACATGCCACAAGAGGTCTCTTCACAGACCCCAAGTCCAGAACAGACTATGGGAGGCACACAGTACTACATAGAGCCATGTCTACATGGAACTCTATTCCACATCAGGTAACTGATGCAAGCAGTAGAATCAGATTTAAAAAACAGATTTAAAAAACACCTTATGGAACAGCGGGGACTGTGAAGCAACACAAACATTGGCACAGACACACACATACACACACACACACACACACACACACACACACACACACACACACACACACACACACACACACACGATAACATACACACTATACATACACATGGATTTAGTACTGTAGATATGTGGTAGTGGTGGAATAGGGGCCTGGGGGCCCACAGTGTGTTGTAAAATCTGTGAATGTATTGTAATGTTTTTATTGTCTAAACTGCCTTAATTTTGCTGGACACCAGGAAGAGTAGCTGCTGCTTTGGCACATTTTAAGATGATGGAATTTTTGTAAAAGGTTGATTAAACTAAAAAAGTTACTTTAAGGTACCCATATTTCTATTATACACTGAGTATACAAATCATTAAGAACACCTGCTCTTTCCATGACGTAGACTGACCAGGTGAATCCAGGTGAAATCTATGATCCCTTAATGATGGCACTTCAATCCACTTCCAGCAGTGTAGATGAAGGGGAGGTGACCTGTTAAAGAAACATGGGTTGTGTACGTGTGCCATTCAGAGGGTGAACGGGGTATGGTAGTAGATGGTGTCAGGGGCACCAGTTTATATCAAGAACTGCAACTCTGCTGGGTTTTTCACGCTCAAGAGTTGTCTATCAAGAATGGTCCTCCAACCAAAGGACATCCAGCCAACTTGACACAACTGTTGGAGCATTGGAGTCAACATGGGCCAACATCCCTATGGCAATGAATCATTGGAATTTGTCATGATGGAGAAGTTGATGGAGAAGTTGCCTCCCTCCGAGGAACATGTGGATAGGCAACCCCCAATGGACCAGTCAGGCCACGGCTAAAGCCAGTGTGAGAAACCTCCTACCAAACGTTTGTGCTGTATAACTAAATGAATACTGCACTCTGATCCACGAAACCTATTCGCTAGATTCATGATAGTGTTGTTAGATAAAGAAAGGAGTGTGAAGTTCAAAATGTGATGTAGTTTTCATGGGATTTGCAGCTGTTGTTGGTAAGTAATGAATCTGATCGCTTCTGACGTAACGTAATCATCCTTTAATGATAGTTAGTTGAAACAACTTGAATTTGTTTGCGTGGCTTAAAATGCTTTTTTTGTTGCTTGTGGTGTTTATGAGTTGCACGTGCTGTGATCAATGATGTGTATAAACCCTGGTGGACTGAAGGGGGCGCTGTATTGAAGGCACCACATTTTGTTACTCCTTGTCCTTTCCTTGTCCTTTGCAAAGAAAAAAGATCTTGCATTCGTTATTGACTAGTACATTCTATTACAAACACATTAATGCACATTTCTAAATGATATTACGTATATGAACTGAACATAAACATTTCATATTTATAAAAACTTGTCATCTCCCGTCTGGATTACTGCAACTCGCTGTTGGCTGGGCTCCCTGCCTGTGCCATTAAACCCCTACAACTCATCCAGAACGCCGCAGCCCGTCTGGTGTTCAACCTTCCCAAGTTCTCTCACGTCACCCCGCTCCTCCGCTCTCTCCACTGGCTTCCAGTTGAAGCTCGCATCCGCTACAAGACCATGGTGCTTGCCTACGGAGCTGTGAGGGGAACGGCACCTCAGTACCTCCAGGCTCTGATCAGGCCCTACACCCAAACAAGGGCACTGCGTTCATCCACCTCTGGCCTGCTCGCCTCCCTACCACTGAGGAAGTACAGTTCCCGCTCAGCCCAGTCAAAACTGTTCGCTGCTCTGGCCCCCAATGGTGGAACAAACCCCTCACGACGCCAGGACAGCGGAGTCAATCACCACCTTCCGGAGACACCTGAAACCCCACCTCTTTAAGGAATACCTAGGATAGGATAAAGTAATCCTTCTCACCCCCCACTATTGTAAAGTGGCTGTTCCACTGGATGTCATAAGGTGAATGCACCAATTTGTAAGTCGCTCTGGATAAGAGCGTCTGCTAAATGACTTAAATGTAAATGTAAATGTCTATTCCTTTTAGAGAGTACTAATTTGACTTTCCCCACTACAATTTTTTTTACAACTAAAATATGAATCTTGTCCTTGAAATTTTATTGAAGTACTGTATAATTCCATTCATTCCAATGGAGGACTGCTCCCTCTGAGAACTACCAATATGGTGGCCGGTAGCTTAAAAGCCTCTATATACATCCTTGGCATTCATTTCTTGTCTTGTTAGGGTTTGGGGTTTGGTAAAACTTTAGAACTGTCATTAATAAGTCATTCTAAAAGGAACATTGCTTAATAAATGCTATTTACTGTCTAATCTATCTTTATTATTTACCCACCATAGAAATACTATTTCCACACTCGCACTCATGCACGTACGCACGTTCAGTAGGCTACAGTGCGTTTGTGTTCAGGACACACGAGCCTGTTTCCTGCTCATGTCTTTGAGTGAAAACGGACCGACTATGAAAGTGCCCCTTTTTTAGTTGGAGAAGTTCTGCTCCAATTCCCAGACGATATATTCACCCTGCTGTTTGAAAATGTATAAAATCGCATGCTAGTACTGCTTTCCATTTTCCCGGCCTCTTTTCTACATTATCTTGTTGGAATCACTGGTAAGATTTTTTTCTACCATGGCAAAAACTTTGTCTACTACACTTATGAGCAAAATGGAGAAAAGACCAGTTTAAAACCAAGACAAAGGTTTCTAAACCAATGGATCAATGTAGTAGGCAAGGCATTTATTCCTTGTTTTTGTACTCTTCTGATATCACAGGATGTTCGAGAATTTGGCCAATCAGTTCTGAACTTGATGTAAATTTACACTGAGTGTACAACGCATGGGTTTGTGTCAAGAACTGCAACACTGCTGGGTTTTCCCATGTATCAAGAATGTTCCACCCAAAGGACATCCAATGCTTCATACACAACTGTATGAAGCATTGGAGTCAACATGGGCCCTGTCGAACGCGACTCAATATTAGGAAGGTGTTCTTTATGTTTTGTACACTCAGTGTATAGTTTATACAAAACACGCATAGTCTATTACCAGCCATAGAATCTCCACAAACTTTGATGATGTATACTGATAGGGGCTTGGGCCCCGTCTCCTAACCATTGGGTGACAGCCAGACAGAATTCCCTGAAATTGGATTCTGTCATCCCTCAACGACACAGACTCTACAGTCTAGTCTAGCCGTTAATAACCATTACTGTCACGCCTCGGTCTTAGTATTTTGTGTTTTCGTTATATATTTGGTTAGGCCAGGGTGTGACCTGGGTTTATTTTGTGGTGTGTTTTTGTATTGGGGTTTAGTAGGCATTGGGATTGCGGCTGAGTAGGGGTGTAGCATAGGCTTGGCTGCCTGAGGCGGTTCTCAATCAGAGTCAGGTGACTCTCGTTGTCTCTGATTGGGAACCATATTTAGGTAGCCTGGGTTTCACTGTGTGTTTTGTGGGTGATTGTTCCTGTCTCTTCGTTTGTTGTTTTTTGTATTTAGTTATTTCATGTATTGTACATATTTTGAATTAAAGAACATGAGTAACCACCACGCCGCATTTTGGTCCGACTCTCTTTCGACAGACGAACGCCTATACAGAATCACCCACCACACCCGGACCAAGCAGCGTGGTGACAGGCAGCGACAGTGGAAACAGCGAAAGGAGGAATGGACATGGGAAGACGTTTTGGATGGCAAGGGTTGTTACACTTGGGAGGAGATACTGGCTGGAAGAGATCGCCTCCCATGGGAACAGGTGGAGGCACTTAGGAAAGCAGAGGCAGCCGGAGAGAGGAGCCGACATTACGAGGGAACACGGTTGGCAAGGAAACCCGAAAGTCAGCCCCAAAAATGTATTGGGGGGGAGGGGGGGCCCAGGGAGAGTGTGGCAGAGTCAGGGTTCAGACCTGAGCCAACTTCCCCTGTTTTTCGTGAGGAGCAGCGATCACAGGACTTCTGGACTTGGGAGGAGATATTGGACGGAAAAGGACCCTGGGCACAGCCTGGTGAATATCGACTCCCCAAAGAAGAACTGTAGGCGGTGAAAGCGGAGAGGCGCTGGTATGAAGAGGCAGCACTGCGACGCGGATGGAAGCCTGAGAGTCAGCCCCAAAAATGTATTGGGGGGCTCACAGGGAGTATGGCTATGCCAGTTAGGAGACCTGCGCAAACTCCCTGTGCTTACCGGGGGGCTAGAGAGACCGGGCAGGCACCGTGTTATGCTATGGAACGCACACGGTGTCTCCAGTGCGGGTGCATAGCTCGGTGCGGTACATACCAGCTCTTCGTATTGGCCGGGCTAGAGTGGGCATCGAGCCAGGCAAGGTTGGGCAGGCTCGGTGCTCAAGAGCTCCAGTGCGCCTGCACGGTCCGGTCTATCCAGTGCCACCTCCACACACCAGTCCTCCAGTGGCAGCTCCCCGCACCAGGCTTCCTGTGCGTGTCCTCGGTCCAGTACCACCAGTTCCAGCACCACGCATCAGGCCTTCAGTGCGCCTCGCCTGTTCAGCTCAGCCAGAGCCTTTCTCCTCTCCAGTGCTGTCGGAGTCTCCCACCTGTTTAGCGCTGCCGGAGCCTCCCGCCTGTTCAGTGCAGCCAGCGCATTCCTCCTCTCCTGCGCTGCCGGAGTCTCCCGCCTGTTCAGCGCCGCCAGCGCTTTCCTCCTCTCCTGCGCTGCCGGAGTCTCCCGCCTGTTTAGCGCAGCCAGAGCTTTCCTCCTCTCCTGCGCTGCCGGAGTCTCCCGCCTGTTTAGCGCAGCCAGAGCTTTCCTCCTCTCCTGCGCTGCCGGAGTCTCCCGCATGTTCAGCGCTGCCAGAGCTGCCAGCCTGTATGGAGTAGCCTGAGCTGCCAGCCTGCATGGAGCAGCCAGAGCTGCCAGCCTGCATGGAGCAGCCAGAGCTGCCAGCCTGCATGGAGCAGCCAGAGCTGCCAGCCTGCATGGAGCAACCAGAGCTGCCAGCCTGCATGGAGCAGCCAGAGCTGCCAGTTTGCATGGAGCAGCCAGAGCTGCCAGTCTGCATAGAGCTATCAGTCTGCATGGAGCAGCCAGAGCTGTCAGTCTACATGGATCTTCCAGATCTGCCAGTCAGCCATGATCTTCCAGATCTGCCAGTCAGCCATGATCTTCCAGATCTGCCAGTCAGCCATGATCTTCCAGATCTGCCAGTCAACCAGACTCTTTCAGATCTGCCAGTCAACCAGACTCTTCCAGATCTGCCAGTCAACCAGACTCTTCCAGATCCGCCAGCCAGCCAGGATCTGCCGGAGCCAACTACCTGCCTGAGCTTCCTCTCAGTACTGGGCTTCCTCTCAGTACTGGGCTTCCCCTCAGTATTGGGCTTCCCCTCAGTCCCGGGCTTCCCTTCAGTCCCGGGCTTCCCCTCAGTCCCGGGCTTCCCCTCAGTCCCGGGCTTCCCCTCAGTCCCGGGCTTCCCCTCAGTCCCGAGCTTCCCCTCAGTCCCGAGCTTCCCCTCAGTCCCGAGCTTCCACCTCAGTCCCGAGCCACCTCAGGAAACATATTTAGGTAGCCTGGGTTTCACTGTGTGTTTTGTGGGTGATTGTTCCTGTCTCTGTGTTTGTTGTCACAAGATAGGCTGTATAGGTTTTCGCGTTTCGTTTGTTGTTTTTTGTATTTAGTTATTTCATGTATCGTACATATTTTGAATTAAAGAACATGAGTAACCACCACGCCGCATTTTTGTCCGACTCTCTTTCGACAGACGGACGCCGTTACAATTACCAGTAAACACAAATATAAATCCGCGTTGAACAAGAACCAAACATGTCAGCTGAGCGGTAATGTAGCTATCTATACTGGCTACGAATAATATGTTTTTTATTCCAAACATATGATTTTTTAAGAACACTGATTTAAAAACTGATGATAGCACTGAACCAAAAAAAAATAATGTCCCATGTGAATATTAGATCTGCTCTGCTATAACACCCTCAAGCTGTCTTGGTGTGAAGCCTAGAATGAAGACTTTTGCACAAACACACACACACACACACTCACACACACACTTAGTTTTTCTCTTTTTCCTTTCAGAGTACCTGTCACCCCCCCTCCTGTGATAGCAGTGAACTTGACACTTTCAAAGGAGCAGGAAATGAAGTTTTGGGGTTTCGAAGGACCTTTTCTCCCCAGTCTCCCATTGTGAGGGCCAGACATGGCTGATTTGGGCTGCTTTCTGACCGGGAGCTCTCCTCTCCCTCTTTTCTCTCTCCTCTCAACTCACCCCTTCCACTCTCCATTTTCCCTCATATCACTCACCTGTCCCTGTCGTTTCCTTTCCCCTTTTGTTGTTCTCCTCCCCTTCTAGCTGGACCTCCCCTCCCTCCATCCCCTCCCCATAGTTCCGTGCACCAGTGAGGTGAATAGACCATTGATCAGGAGGTCTAGATGGCACCTAAACTATTCACCGACCGTCACTTAGTGCCCGCCTCAACCTAGTCCTTTTAACGGGGCTATTGAGATCCATTCAGAGGGCAGCCATTGGGCTGGGGAGAAAGATGGCCGCATCTAAAATGGCACCCTATTCCCTACATGGCGCACTCCTTTTGACCACAGCACTATGGGCCTCGGTCTAAAGTCGTGCACTATGTAGGGAATAGGGTGTAATTTGGAATGCGTGCATAAAGTCCCATCCATTTTTCTCAGCCGGTGCTTGTTCAAAATGCTAATAACCATGACGGCAGCATGTGTGTCTGTGCACACGTCTGGTATGAATGAATACACACGTCTCCTGTCTGGACTGGTCTTCTACCCTACTCTACTTCGTAGTGAAGGCTCGCCTGTTCACACGCGAGTTCCTAGTGATAAAAAAAATAATTTGTTTGCCATCAGAATTTCTCTCTCTGGCTTGTGGAAAATATCACACACTCCATCTTGGCAAAGGGAGAAAGTAATGATTTAAAGCATGAGCATGGCAGCCAAGGATAAAGAGACATTATCCCTCTGCATGGGGGTTTGTGGTTTTACACAGCGGCATCCTACTCTGACATCTGTCTGAAACAGGAAACAACACACACACCCACAGACTTGACTGTGTTGAAATCCTCATACACCTCAGGGCTAGCGGGAAGCCCAGAGACAGGTAAATGGGAACAGTATAATGGTTATTACCTGTCAGTAGTGGTTATAACCTGTCAGTAGTGGGTATTACCTGCCTTAGAAAAGAAAATCAGCACAGTGTCATGCCTCAGAAGCAATACATTTAATAAACCAACATGTTTGAGAGCTATGCTGCGTGCTTTCATCAGGGTTCCCTGTCTGAACCTGTCAGTAGAGGTTAAGATCTGTCACTCTCTCACTACGTCTCAACTCTGTCTCAGTTCAGTCTCAGCCTTGTTTCAGCTCCACAGCCAGAGTGGGATTGCACAGCCATACCGGCAGCTGACAGGAATTCTAATGGAGAACACTGGGCCCTCACTCCCAGAGCAGCGCATGTCCAAGACAAGGAGATGAAATGAGAGCATGAGACGCGTTCTTGGACGAGAGAGGAGGAGGGGAAAAAAGAGATGGCGTCTGAGTGGACTGCAGATCTGCACTGGACATTCTGAAAATGTGTCTGTGGAAGGGAAGGAAAGGACAGGGGGATACCTAGTCAGTTGTACAACTGAATGCATTCAACCGAAATGTGTCTTCCACATTTAACCCAAGCCCTCTGAATCAGAGTTCAGCTTTCAGTATGCAGCATCTGGAAATGGACCTGGAAGTGAATTTTAATCTTAGGTCATTTTTTAAATTCCCTCCTCGTGGCTAAGGTTGGGATGTGGAAAGGGTATGCTGATCCTAGATCTGTGGCTAACTGGAGTTTTTCAGAAGTGACTGATCTCAGGCAGTGACTCATCTGTGTCCCAAATGGCACCCTTTCCCTTACATAGAGCACTACTTCTGACCAGAGCCCAATGGGCCTCACTCCCCCCTATCTGATATACCTACTGCAGACCTCATCCTCCACATACAACACCCGTTCTGCCAGTCACATTCTGTTAAAGGTCCCCAAAGCACACACATCCCTGGGTCGCACCTCTTTTCAGTTCGCTGCAGCTAGCGATTGGAACAAGCTGCAACAAACACTCAAACTGGACAGTTTTATCTCCATCTCCATTCAAAGACTCAATCATGGACACTCTTACTGACAGTTGTGGCTGCTTTGTATAATGTATTGTTGTCTCTACCTTCTAGCCCTTTGTACTGTTGTCTGTGCTTGTACCATGTTCTGTGCTGCTACCATTTTGTGCTGCTGCCATGTTGTGTTGCTACCATGTTTTTGTC
>NC_068453.1:13172257-13182257 GCF_023373465.1 Oncorhynchus keta
CTCTCTGTCTTCTCCCTCACTTTCTTCTCTCTCTCTCTCTATCTCCCCTACTGTTAATCTCAGATAGAATGTAGGATTCTCCTCACATCCTCAGTTCTCTCTCCCTCCCTCTTTCTCTCCTTTCCTCTTTCCCTCGCTCTAACAGCATGGTGTATGACTGCAGCAAACCACGGTTCCCAGTCCCTCTCCAACCTACCTGCAGCCCACACACGCACACAGACTGCATTTTGAGATAACATCAGCCTAACTCAGCGAAAAAACGAAACAGCCCTTTTCCAGGTCCCTGTCTTTCAAAGATAATTCGTAAAAATCCAAATAACTTCACAGATCTTCATTGTAAAGGGTTTAAACACTGTTTCCCATGATTGTTCAAAGAACCATGAACAATTAATGAACATACACCTGTGAAACGGTCGTTAAGACACTAACAGATTACAGACGGTAGGCAATTAATGTCACAGTTATGAAAACTTAAGACACTAAAGAGGCCTTTCTACTGACTCTGAAAAACAGCAAAAGAAAGATGTCCAGGGTTCCTGCTCATCTGTGTGAACGTGCCTTAGGCATGCTGCAAGGAGGCATGAGGACTGCAGATGTGCCCAGGGTAATAAATTGCAATGTCCGTATTGTGAGACGCCTAAGACATGGCCAGCGAAGAGCCCAGATCTCAATCCCCCCCCATTTGTTCAGGGGCACATTATTCCATTTCTGTAAGTCACGTCTGTGGAACTTGTTCAGTTCATGTCTCAGTTGTTAAATCTTATGTTCATACAAATATTTACACATGTCAAGTTTGCTGAAAATAAACGCAGTTGACAGTGAGAGGACATTTCTTTTTTTGTTGAGTTTATGTGCAGTGCAGCCTCAAACAACACAACACTCAACCCATATGATTGAGCATGTCTGGTACAAATTCAGTTTTTGTTGCCAAACCCAGGGTTGGAACCAAAAATGATTTGGTTACGAATAGAATTATTCTTTTTTTCATTCCTTTCCACTGTTCATACCAGCAAAATGAAATTTTGAACTCGTTCGAACCAAAAGAAAGTAACGGTTTTTAATTTAATTAGACATTAAATGACTTCAAAAATCACTTTGGAGAGAGCAGTTTGCTATGGAGTGGGCAAGCTATTGTTTACATGCATTGTACAAACAAGTGTATGGTGTGAGATGCGACTGAAATTTTGCAGGTGGGGAGAGAGCCAGAGATGATCGAGGAGGAGGCTTGGCTTGAAGCGTTGGGAATATTGTTATCACATGCCTTATCTGAATTAGGCCCATACAATTATACTTACGGAGGAGCGACTTCTATGAAGGAACTTTGAATGTCTTTGAACTTCTGAGAGTCTGCTTAAAGGTTGACTTACGACATGAAAAACTCTGCCCCTTTCTACATTTTCAAACAGAAATGGCGCTTCTATAGCCAAATATCATATTCATCCACTGGTTTATAAGTACTAAATAACCTTGTATGATGGTGCATTGATCAGTTATATACTGAACAAAAACATAAATGCAACATGCAACAATTTCAGACATTTTACTGAGTTACAATTCATATAAGGAAATCAGCTAATTTAAATAATTTATGGATTTCATATGACTGGACAGGGGTGCAGCCTTGGAATGCATAGGCCCACCCACAATGGGGAGCCATGCCCAGCCAATCAGAATGAGTTTTACCCCACAAAACGGCTTTATTACAGACAGAAATACTCCTTATTTCAGCTCATGAAACATGGGACGCAACATTTTACATTTTTGTTCAGTGTACATTTTAAATACGTTATTTTATCATTTTTGCCCAAAGTCGACTTTAATGTTGGACCAGAGCTCGCTAGCTAGTTAGCGGCACCAGAATTAAAATAAAAACATTTTTGTCGTCAGTAGGCTATAGTAGCCTATGCTTCTTTGGGGAGTGGCAAGTACACACACAAACACTGGCAAAGACTTTCAGGAAGGCAGGCAGACACTGGAATAAGTTTCTGAATGACAGAGAAGACTTTGCATGGACACATTATTGCGTTTTTTTTATGGGACTCTGGAAATACCCGGAACATAAACCGTTATTAACCGGCTTTTAAAAAATTTAACCAGGCAAGTCAGTTAATTAAGAACAAATTGTTATTTACAATGATGGCCTAGGAACAGTGGGTGTCACGCCCTGGCCATAGAGAGGCTATTTATTCTCTATTTTGGTTAGGCCAGGGTGTGACTAGGGTGGGCGTTCTATGTTCTTTTTTCTATGTTTTGTATTTCTTTGTTTTTGGCTGGGTATGGTTCTCAATCAGGGACAGCTGTCTGTCGTTGTCTCTGATTGAGAACCATACTGAGGTAGCTCTTGCCCACATGGGTTTTGTGGGTAGTTGTTTCTGCACCTGACAGGACTGTTTCGTTTTCGTTCATTCTCTTTGTTATTTTGTTTTGTGTTCAGTTTAAATAAAAATAACATTAACACTTACCACGCTGCGCATTGGTCCGATCCTTCATACTCCTCGTCAGAAGAGGAGGAAAACCGTTACAGTGGATTAACTGCCTTTTTCAGGGGCAGAATGACAGATTTTAACCTTGTCGGCTCAGGGATTCAATCTAGCGACCTTTCGGTTACTGGCCCAACGCTCTAACCGCTAGGCTACCTGCCGCCCTCTTTAAAAATAACCATTCCAGAACAGTATAGATCACTTTCAATCCCGGTTCTGATTCTGTTCCTCAATACATTTAGTTATTTTCTGTTTTTTGGTTCTCTTCCCTTAACCGGTTACAACCCCTGGTCAAAACATTTACTGGCAAATGGGGTTGCTCACTGCTCATGCTAGATTTGCCTTGACTATATTCCACAAAGTCACTCATTAACAGATTTGAGAAGTACCAGGTCAACATCTGATATTGCTGCTCATTAAGCCATACTGTATAGTCTACAATGAACCTTCATCACCCCTTGAGACCTATCTGCCCTTTACCATGTTGATGTATGTATACTGTATCCCACACACACTGACACACACACACATTATTCTCCCTGCAGTGAAGACAGTTTTTCTCTTCACTTCTGTGGTTCTGTACAAAATGAGCGCTGTGCTGAGGGAATAAACACACACACTCATGCACACACTCACACAGTCTTCTAAAGGATCGGACCCTTTTTTTCAAATTTTCGCCTAAAATGACATACCCAAATCTTACTGCATGTAGCTCAGGACCTGAAGCAAGTATATGCATATTCTTGATTCCATTTCAAAGGAAACACTTTGAAGTTTGTGGAAATGTGAAACGAATGTAGGAGAATATAACACATTCGATCTGGTAAAAAATAATACAAAGGAAAAAAAACGTTTTCTTTTTTTTGCAGTAGTATATGTGCAAAATTTTAGACTGATCCAATGAACCATCGCATTTCTGTTCAAAATTTTGCCCAAATGTGCCTAATTGGTTTAGTAATAACTTTTCAAATTCATAACTGTGCACTCTCCTCAAACAATAGCATGATGTAATTTCACTGTAATAGCTACTGTAAATTGGATAGTGCAGTTAGATTAAAAAGAATTGAAGCTTTCCGCCAATATCAGATATGCCTATGTCCTGGGAAATGTTCTTGTTACTTACATCCTCATGCTAATCGCATTAGCTTACGTTAGCTCAACCCTAACACTAATTCTAAACTTAAACCTAAACCCCCTAAAAATAGCATTTGACCTTGTGGGGACGAACAAAATGTCCCCAGTTGGTTACATTTTTGTTCGTTTACTATTCTTGTGGGGACTTTCACATACACATCCATAAAAATACACACATAAACACACACGCACGCTCGTACACACACAGAATGGGGATCAGATAGATAAATTAGCCATCAATGATTCAATGGCGGCCACATCATTAAAAATACACACGCATGCACGCACGCACGCACACACACACACACATATGTTTCAAGTGAGAATCAGGCAGGTCTGATGTAGAAAAAGAAAGCATACTTCACCCATATTTAACTTAATTTTTGCAAAAACAGTAGTGTAGCTACCCCGCTACATGGCAAAAACGTACTGAAAACACTACCAAGATTCGAATTTAGTTAAACTACCAAAAAGCTACTGCAAAATGGAGTCCAAGTACACATGGGATGTGTGTGTGTGTGTGTGTGTGTGTGTGTGTGTGTGTGTGTGTGTGTGTGTGTGTGTGTGTGTGTGTGTGTGTGTGTGTGTGTGTGTGTGTGTGTGTGTGTGTGTGTGTGTGTGTGTGTGTGTGTGTGTGTGTGTACACCAAAGACGTGTGTGTGTTGGATTTGATTAGATGAGGACTGAGCTCAGTCCTATGTGAACCTTACAGTACAGCTAATTCCTGACTTTGGTTCCAACTCACTGACTGTCTGAATTTCTCTCACTTGCTAAGTCTCTCTTTCTCTATATACCTATTTCTCTCTCTGTACAGCTCTTTCTCACTACATCCCTCTCTCTTCTCTCTCTCTCTCTCTCTCTCTCTCTCTCTCTCTCTCTCTCTGCATCCCTCTATCTTTCTATCTCTCTCTTTCCATCTCTTTCTTTCTCTCTTTCTCTCTTTGAATCCCAAGTCCCAAGTCCCCAGTTATCCTTTTTAGGTCAAACTAAACTAAATATACTCATGTCAACAAATAATTGATTAAAACACACAATGTGTATCTTGACCTGTGTGCACATACGTTATAAACTTTTATTCATAGGCTAGGTTGTAGCAACCTCATGATAGGAATAGGGAAAATGTGAGTATCATGTAGTAGGCTAAACCTATCAATGTTACATTGAACTGGGTGAATGGAATGACAGTCATCCAATATGCTGTAATAGAACTAAGGCCATGCTCATGAAAAGAAGTTGTCCTCCCTCGACTGCCACTGCAAGTGAGTCAGTGGAGAGAGAGAGAGAAAGAGAGAGAGAGAGCTTCTGTCCAGTCCTCTTCCCCAATGAAACATTTCTGCATCGCCAGGGAGTTCCAAGGGACTGAAAGCTCCAAAGTCTCGTAATTATTGCAGAACTCAAGATTTCTCTGCACAAATGCCTCTTCTATATCTGAGAACACATACACGCACAAGGTTTTAGCACCATCATAGGAGACACTCTCTGGCGCAGAGCGGGCCGTTGTCTGGAGAAGACTTTAATCTTTAACCAGTTGCCTAGTCAACGCCATTTTACCTGCTGTTTGTTGTGCTAGCTGATTAGCCTCGCCTACTGTTTTTAGCTAGCTTTCCCAATTCAACACCTGTGATTACTGTATGCCTCGCTGTATGTCTCTCCCAAATGTCAATATTCCTTGTATACTGTTGTTCAGGTTAGTTATCATTGTTTTAGTTCACAATGGAGCCCCTAGATCCACTCTGCATACCCCTGTTACCTCCTTTGTCCCACCCCCACACATGCGGTGACCTCACCCATTACAACCAGCATGTCCAGAGATACAACCTCTCTCATCATCACCCAGTGCCTGGGCTTACCTCCGCTGTACCCGCACCCCACCATACCCCTGTCTGCGCATTATGCCCTGAATATATTCTACCATGCCCAGAAACCTGCTCCTCTTATCCTCTGCCCCCAACGCTCTAGGCGACCAGTTTTGATAGCCTTTAGCCGCACCCTCATACTACTCCTTCTCTGTTCCGCGGGTGATGTGGAGGTAAACCCAGGCCCTGCATGCCCCCAGGTACCCTCATTTGTTGACTTCTGTGATCGAAAAAGTCTTGGTTTTATGCATGTCAACATCAGAAGCCTCCTCCCTAAGTTTGTTTTACTCACTGCTTTAGCACACTCTGCTAACCCTGATGTCCTTGCCGTGTCTGAATCCTGGCTCAGGAAGGCCACCAAAAATTCAGAGATTTCCATACCCAACTATAACATCTTCCGTCAAGATAGAACTGCCAAAGGGGGCGGAGTCGCAGTCTACTGCAGAGATAGCCTGCAAAGTAATGTCATACTTTCCAGGTCCATACCCAAACAGTTTGAACTACTAATTTTGAAAATTACTCTCTCCAGAAACAAGTCTATCACTGTTGCCGCCTGCTACCGACCCCGTCAGCTCCCAGCTGCGCCCTGGACACCATTTGTGAATTGATCGCCCCCATCTAGCTTCAGAGTTTGTTCTGTTAGGTGACCTAAACTGGGATATGCTTAACACCCCGGCAGTCCTACAATCTAAGCTAGATGCCCTCAATCTCACTCAAATCATCAAGGAACCCACCAGGTACAACCCTAACTCTGTAAACAAGGGCACCCTCATAGACGTCATCCTGACCAACTGGCCCTCCAAATATACCTCCGCTGTCTTCAACCAGGATCTCAGCGATCACTGCCTCATCGCCTGTATCCGCCACGGAGCCGCAGTCAAACGACCACCCTCATCACTGTCAAACGCTCCCAAAACACTTCTGTGAGCAGGCCTTTCTAATCGACCTGGCCCGTGTATCCTGGAAGGACATTGACCTCATCCCGTCAGTTGAGGATGCCTGGTCATTCTTTAAAAGTAACTTCCTCACCATTTTAGATAAGCATGCTCCGTTCAAAAAATGCAGAACCAAGAACAGATACAGCCCTTGGTTCACTCCAGACCTGACTGCCCTCGACCAGCACAAAAACATCCTGTGGCGGACTGCAATAGCATCGAATAGCCCCCGTGATATGCAACTGTTCAGGGAAGTCAGGAACCAATACACGCAGTCAGTCAGGAAAGCTAAGGCCAGCTTCTTCAGGCAGAAGTTTGCATCCTGTAGCTCCAACTCCAAAAAGTTCTGGGACACTGTGAAGTCCATGGAGAACAAGAGCACCTCCTCCCAGCTGCCCACTGCACTGAGGCTAGGAAACACGGTCTCCACCGATAAATCCATGATTATCGAAAACTTCAATAAGCACTTCTCAACGGCTGGCCATGCCTTCCGCCTGGCTACTCCAACCTCGGCCAACAGCTCCGCCCCCCGTAGTTCCTCACCCAAGCCTCTCCAGGTTCTCCTTTACCTAAATCCAGATAGCAGATGTTCTGAAAGAGCTGCAAAACCTGGACCCCTACAAATCAGCTGGGCTTGACAATCTGGACCCGCTATTTCTGAAACTATCTGCCGCCATTGTCGCAACCCCTATTACCAGCCTGTTCAACCTCTCTTTCATATCGTCTGAGATCCCCAAGGATTGAAAGCTGCCGCAGTCATCCCCCTCTTCAAAGGGGGAGACACCCTGGACCCAAACTGCTATAGACCTATATCCATCCTGCCCTGCCTATCTAAGGTCTTCGAAAGCCAAGTCAACAAACAGGTCACCGACCATCTCGAATCCCACCGTACCTTCTCCGCTGTGCAATCTGGTTTCCGAGCCGGTCACGGGTGCACCTCAGCCACACTCAAGGTACTAAATGATATCATAACCGCCATCGATAAAAGACAGTACTGTGCAGCCGTCTTCATCGACCTCGCCAAAGCTTTCGACTCTGTCAATCACCAAATTCTTATCGGCAGACTCAACAGCCTCGGTTTTTCGGATGACTGCCTTGCCTGGTTCACCAATTACTTTGCAGACAGAGTTCAGTGTGTCAAATCAGAGGGCATGCTGTCCGGTCCTCTGGCAGTCTCTATGGGGGTGCCACAGGGTTCAATTCTCGGGCCGACTCTTTTCTCTGTATATATCAATGATGTTGCTCTTGCTGCGGGCGATTCCCTGATCCACCTCTACGCAGACGACACCATTCTATATATTTTCGGCCCGTCATTGGACACTGTGCTATCCAACCTCCAAACGAGCTTCAATGCCATACAGCACTCCTTCCTGGCCTCCAACTGCTCTTAAACGCGAGTAAAACCAAATGCATGCTTTTCAACCGATCGCTGCCTGCACCCGCATGCCCGACTAGCATCACCACCCTGGATGGTTCCAACCTTGAATATGTGGACATCTATAAGTACCTAGGTGTCTGGCTAGACTGCAAACTCTCCTTCCAGACTCACATCAAACATCTCCAATCAAAAATCAAATCCAGAGTCGGCTTTCTATTCCGCAACAAAGCCTCCTTCACTCACGCTGCCAAGCTTACCCTAGTAAAACTGACTATCCTACCGATCCTCGACTTCGGCGATGTCATCTACAAAATGGCTTCCAACACTCTACTCAGCAAACTGGATGCAGTCTATCACAGTGCCATCCGTTTTGTCACTAAAGCACCTTATACCACCCACCACTGCGACTTGTATGCTCTAGTCGGCTGGCCCTCACTACATATTCGTCGCCAGACCCACTGGCTCCAGGTCATCTACAAGTCCATGCTAGGTAAAGCTCCGCCTTATCTCAGTTCACTGGTCACGATGGCAACACCCATCCGTAGCACGCGCTCCAGCAGGTGTATCTCACTGATCATCCCTAAAGCCAACACCTCATTTGGCCGCCTTTCGTTCCAGTACTCTGCTGCCTGTGACTGGAACGAATTGCAAAAATCGCTGAAGTTGGAGACTTTTATCTCCCTTTCCAACTTCAAACATCAGCTATCCGAGCAGCTAACCGATCGCTGCAGCTGTACATAGTCTATAGGTAAATAGCTCACCCTTTTTCACCTACCTCATTCCCATACTGTTTTTATACTGTTTTTATTTATTTACTTTTCTGCTCTTTTGCACACCAATATCTCTACCTGTACATGCCCATCTGATCATTTATCACTCCAGTGTTAATCTGCAAAATTGTATTATTCGCCTACCTCCTCATGCCTTTTGCACACATTGTATATAGACTGCCCATTTTTTCTACTGTGTTATTGACTTGCTAATTGTTTACTCCATGTGTAACTCTGTGTTGTCTGTTCACACTGCTATGCTTTATCTTGGCCAGGTCGCAGTTGCAAATGAGAACTTGTTCTCAACTAGCCTACCTGGTTAAATAAAGGTGAAATAAAAAAATAAAAATAAATAATCAGATGACGTGCATTAACCTGCTCTCGCTCTCCAGCCTCGTCTCAGAGTAAAACGTATTTTACAAAAATACGTACCGCTCCATTTAGTATGATATGTTACTTTACGTTAGGTTAAATTGCATTGGCCTACAAATGTAATAGCAGTCACACAATATATTATGAATTGTAGGACGCATAGTGTCCTACATCTTGATTGCACCAGTTTGCTTTGAACTGTTTTGTGATATATTACGTTCGACTGCTTTATTATGATATGCTACATTAGACTGCTTTAGTATGATATGCTACAATAGGTTAGGGGTTAAGGCTAGCATGCTAAGTAGTTGCATTGCAGCTAAAAAGTTGTAAGTAGTTGGAAAGTTGCTAATTAAGTTGTCAGTGATGAGATTCAAACATGCAACCTTTGGGTTGGTAACAGTAGACGCCATGAGCAACCAACCACTCTTTTTTTAGTTTTTTCCTTAAGTATTCTATTGTCTTATATAACCATACCAAACATAACATATCACACTAAAACAGTCAAATGTAATAGATCATAATAAATGGGTAAAATAATGTAACCTAACGTAACGTAACGTATCATACTAAATGGAGTGGCACGGATTAGACCAAAATATCATACGTGTTTCTCTGAGACCAGGTTGCTCTCTCTCCCCCCAGTAACACAGTATCATGTGATAACACAAGTACTCTACTCCTCTAACCTCTTTCTTTCTTTCCCTCTCTCTCTCTCTCTCTCTCTCTCTCTCTCTCTCTCTCTCTCTCTCTCTCTCTCTCTCTCTCTCTCTCTCTCTCTCTCTCTCTCTCTCTCTCTCTCTCTCTCTCTCTCTCTCTCTCTCTCTCTCTCTCTCTCTCTCTCTCTCTCTGGCCTCACCAATTATCATCCTTTTACTACGCACTATTCAGAATTAATATATCTACTACATGGAGGAGAAGGAGAGAGACTAAGAGATGAGAGACAGTCACTCACTCACTGTGCTATCTATCTCCCCTTAGACAAGGGACAGAAGGGTTGAGAAAGAGAGAACTCCCTTGAGAAGCCTGTACATCCTCACTAGGCCAATGCAATCTATTTGTGAATCTGCGGGCC